>NW_028117018.1:0-43816 GCF_964273445.1 Streptopelia decaocto | reverse complement strand
CTCCTGTGCAAATGAGGGCTGATTCTTGTGTGCCCACCTCAGCCTAGGAGATGGGGAATGCCCACTGCTGGGCGTGTCTGTGCTCAACCATGCCCCAGGAGCTGAACCTGCCCTTTTCCCCTTCATCACTCCTCACACTTGGGTGGACCTCAGGAAACATCCGTGGCCTGGAGGATGCACAAACCTCCTCAGTGAGGTCCCATTACTGCAGGGGAAGAGGGAAGTCTTTGTGCTCCACATGGGAGTACAAAGAGAAAAGGCTGTGTGTGTGGCAATAAGCGTGTTAAAGTTAGGAAGAAGCCCTTAAATAGCATGGGTAAGGTGGGGTCATGCTGAATTGAATTAGGCTGCTTTTTTTTTATTTGAGGCAGCAGAAGGTGGTGGGTGTGTAATTCAGTGCTGGGATATGGAGTGAAGATTCAAGGAATTCTGGAGGCTAGGACAGCTTGGATGTCAGGGGAGCAGTAGCAGGGCTTTGGAAGAAGCGGTTGCCCAGAGAAGTTGCGGATTCCCCATCACTGGATTTGTTCAAGGCCTGGGGATGCAAATCCCCTCAGGTACAATGGAGCTCATCGCTGACGCTGAACTACGGCAGAAAAGGAGGAGTCTCAGGACATCACCTGTCTCAACCGCAGCCATCGAGTGGGATGAGGATGAACTTGTCTGCGCCTGCTTTGTCTCTCCATCACAGAGCGTGGCGAGCAGTGAGGGCAGCCAGAGGTCTGGCAAGAGAGGTTGTGGTGTGTCTTGGTTTTGGTAAAAACAAGACCCGTTTCTCTTTTAGTGATTTTTTCCTTTCAGCTAAATTCTTCTAATGCCTTCTAGGTAACCGCACTTTTCTGAATTTTCGCCTGCATGTTTTTCAGATGCTGTACTCTGAAAGCTGATAAGATGACCAGAGGAATGCTGAAGAAGCTCACGTTTAGATTTATTACTATGGTAACCAAGGTTAACTGATAACGAGACATAATTGCAAGGGGGAGCGTACAGAACAGGTGACTAAAACTGACCAACTGCATATCCCGTCCCATAATCGTCATGCCTCCTATAAAAGAGGGAGATCATGAGGGTCTCACTATCTTTGACCATGGCCAGCATCTAGAGAGGAACCTGACTGTCTGCCTGAGATCTTAGGCCTCGATCCAGACCCTGCATCCTTGAACCCAGTATCTGGTTTTACTGTGAAGTCCCGACCATGACTTCGGGTGCCTGCCCTGCAGCTGCTGGAGCCACGCCAGCTCCTAGCTCTGCTGCCACTGGAGTGGCGTCAGCTCCGTATGGACATTCAAGATTGAGGTTTGTATATTTTGTATCATTTTCTCTATTTATTAGTAGCATTAGTAAAGCTTTTTAAAACCTTTCCAACTTAAAAGACTCTCTTCCTTCTTCCTTCCTTATCATCTTTTCCATCAGGAGAGGGAGGGGGAGGGATTAACAGAGAGCATCTGTCATGGTTTATTGTTGCCTTGACGTGGTGTCAGCAGCCAGGTGACCCTGGGGACAGCCTGGGATTGTCATGGAAACGCACTATGACATCGGGAGGCTGTGCTATTACATCACCTGGCTGATCCGGGGCTAGGACCTTCCTCAGATCTGCTTTCCTGCTTCAATGTGTGTTTTCAGGGTGCACATGAGACAGAATGAGCATCAGCAGAGACCAGGGGAACTTTCCAAAGCACCTGATTTGTACACTGTCTTTGCACTCAGTGAGGGAGGTGATAAATGGCACAGTAGTCACAGGGAAATGCTGGGCAGCAAAGTGTTTGCCTGCTGAGGCTGGACAGGCTGGAGAGGGTCCAGAGAAGAGCCACAAAGACGATGAAATGACTGAGCAGCCACCATATGAGCAAAGGCTAAGAGATCTGGCCTTGTTCAGCCTGGAGAAAAGGCGGCTCAGGGAGACCTCAGCACCATGTTCCAGTGTTTCCAGGGTGGCTCCAAAGATGGAGACTCCCTTCGTACAAGGAGTCCCATGGAAAAGATGAAGGACGATGGGTACAAGTTAATCCTGGGGAGATTCCAACTGGGCTCAGGAGGGAAATTTTTCACCACGAGAACAATCAGCCATTGGAATAATAACCCCAGGGAAGTGGTGGATTCTCCAACGTTGGACAATTTTGAGATTCAGCTGGACCGGGTGCTGGGCCAGCTCATCTAGACCGGGTTTGTATCAAGAGAGGCTGAGCCAAGTGATCTTTGTGGTCCCTTCCAGCCTGACATTCTGTGATTGTATGAGAATGTACAGGTGTGTGTGCAAATGTTTGCGTGTGCATGTGTATACACATGTGGGTGGGTCTGGACGTGTGTGTGTGTACATGGGTGTGTATGTGCACAAGCATGTATCTGTGTGGGTGCATGTGTACATATGTTTTGGGGTCTGTGTGCACACACATGACTGTGTGTGCAACCAGGTCCCAGGAGCTGAGCTGCCGTGGTGGTCTGTCATGGGGCATCACACTGACAGGCATCCACATCTGGGACGGACACTTCTGGGGGTTACGGGCTTCTCCAAAACCAGATTTCTCATTGACCTAAACTACGTCACTACCACCACTACTACTACTGCCAGCAGTGCCAGGCCAGGGCTGACAGGCTCCACCTCCCCTAGGGGGCGCACGGCTGCCACGCCCACATGACGAGGCATTTTGTCACAATGTTCTGGTACCGTGGCGTGCGGGGTCAGTGGTGCCACTGCACATGGCAGTGACGCTGGTGACAGTCGAGCTCAGCCTGCGCTGCTGCCCCCGCCCCGGGTCACCTGTCCCCATGCTGCTGTGGGCCCTGGCCGGGCACGGCGGCCGCAACACCATGTGCTGCAGTAGCCACCATTGCGGAGCAGGGACCGCCTGGCCCAGCCATGTCCTGTATAAAATGGAAAAATGGAGCAGAAATTGTGAAATACACCTGGCATGTGGCACCCGCCCGCCTGCTCAGGGCCACTCTTGGGTGCCTTCATAGCCCAAAATCCCTAGGGATGCCACAGGGCCACTCACTTTTTCCTTGTGGGAAAATTTTCCAGGAGGCCTGGAGATGACCTGGAACATAGAGGTAGGCAGGGAAATGGAGATAGGCTGGGGACACAGACACTGGCTGGGATGTGGAGATGTGGTGAGATGTGGAGATGGACTGGGACATGGAGGTGGGCTGGGACATAGAGATAGGCTGGGACGTAAATGGCCTGGGACACAGAGATGGGCTGAGTCATTGAGACAAGTCAGACCCAGTACAGGAGCAGGGAAACATGTGCTTGCCCTGGACACGCCAGCCATGGGATATATGTGCCCAGCACAGACACGCACCCATGGGACACACAGCTCGCCCACAGGGACACCAGAGACACACGCACACGTTGTGCCATCATTCCAGCTTTATTGGTGAAGCTGTGGTGGTGCACTGGTGTGGCGGTGGTGCTGGCCAAGGCTCTGCCGGTTCCGCAGACGCCAGTGCCGGGGTCGGCTCAGCGGCGGCGGCGCCGTGTCCCCCGCCGACGGCGGCTTCTCCTGTACCGCCGGCGTCGGCTCTGCCCATAGCGGCGGCGAGAGCGGCTCCGGTAGCGGCGGCGAGAGCGGCGGCGGCCACGGCGGCGACTGCGGCTCCTGCTTCGCCGGTACCGGGCCATGGTGGGCTGGCCGCCGCCCTGTCCTGCCAGAGGATGCAGCTCTGCAAGCTGGCCCCGCTTTTATAGGGGTGCCTGGGCAGGGCCCTTTGTGACATCACCAGTGACGTCACAATGCCCCACTGTGGCAGTTGCACATCCCCCCATGATCCGGAGCCTTCAATAGGGCAGTTGATGGCTCCTTAGCACCTTTTGTACCCCACTGTTCCTGTCCCCACGTACACATAGTCGCTCACAGTCACGTCCTCCCCACACCACCCTGACAGAGCTTGACTAGATACACAGCATCTTTGGTTTTCAGATCATTGTCCTGACTCGGTCTGCAAAGGTAAAGACTTTTCATATTTAAAGCAGATTTAAAGGCAGATTACAGGGAGTGGCTGATGGTGCTTTAAAGTATTTAGTCATATCCAGCTTGTGTACGTACAGCATAAAAACCATTCTCATGGAAAGAGATTTGTATTTTAGGGTTACTCAGTACAAGTGTCTCAGGTAGTTGTTATTTTGTTTGGGCCGTATGCAAAAGGTCACAAGGCTTTTCCTCCTCATCCAGAGACCGACGTGGTGTAGGCCAAGGCAGAGCACGGGGGGCTCCAGGCACACACTGGTCTAGGAAGCTTTTCAAGGCTCTTTTCACATGTCATTTCATTTGAGTCTCTCTGCTCTGCAGAAAGTGAGTCAAAGGAATTCCTGTGCCCCTGGTTAACTCAAACTAGATGTTTAGCTGAACAGGGCAGATACCACTTGAGTTGGAGCCAATTCTGCTCTGCTTGTGAAAGCAAGCTCAAAAAAACCCAAAATGTCTGTGATCCAGATTCTAGCACTGCCTGTTGCATTTGCGTTTCCATGTAAAGCACTGGGCAGCTGAGAATTGTGGTTGTTGCTGGATTAAGCTCCAAGAATTAGTCAGAGGTGGTGGATGCTCTTCTGTGTTCTGTCCCCCTTGAGCACCAGCAGCACAGGTGAATCATTTTCAGGTAACAGCCATGGCAGTAATGGGGCAGAGTTTTCATGCTTGGGCTACATGGCTGGTTTGTGCCCGGGGAAGCGCATCAGCCTTTAGAATCTGGTTTGTGCAGGTGAGACACCTGGAAAGTGAGTCAATTTTCTCCATGCAGTTAGAAGCCTTTCTTTTTCAGAGCTGGCACCGTCGTTGTTTGGATTTAGTTTGAGAACAAGAGGAACACCCAGGACAGAGTTAAAATTTTTAGTTGTTGGTGTCTGAGAGCCAAGGTCTGAGCTCTGCCCACGGGTGTGAGGAGCTGGGAAGGGGGGATGGATGGGGCAGAGCTTGACTGACACCCAGACTGGTCAATGAGAATATTCCATTAGCGTCATGCTGTGTATTTAAGGAAAGTCAGGATCTTCGGGCTGGGGTTTTTCTCAGAGCCAGGACAGAGACCTGTTCAGGGCAGTTCTGTTTGGGAGTTTCTTTATTCCAGCCTTTTGCCATACTGCCATTTTGCAGAGGCCTCTGGGCCTTTCTGCCTTTTTCCCTCTTGTCTCCGGGATCGGCTGTTGGGACCAGGTGCTGCTTCCTGGGACCGGCTGCTCGGTGCAGATGGAGTTGTGAGGAATTGCATCAAATGTCTTCCATTTTCTATTCTATTTCCATTTTATAGATATTAGTAATAGCAGTATACTAGTGCTGTTTTGTTATTTTATTAAACTGTGTTTATGTCCATACAAGTTTCTCTCTTCCCTTTTGATTCTCTCCCCTATTTGGGGATCGTGGGGCAGTGAGCGAGCGGCTGTCGCTGTTATATTGCTGGCTCAAGTTAAACCACAACACCTTGAAATCTGGCTGGTGACCATGACCCAGAACACGTTGCCTGCTGTGCTCACTGGGGCCGCTCAGAGCTGCCGTTCCACCATCCTGCCCTCTTGGGCTGCTCTTTCCTCCTGTAACTATCAGAAATAAATTACTCAAAACACATAATAGGAATTGCTGATTTTCATTCTCTGCTCTGTTTAACTCAGGTAGAGGCTGGTGCTGTTGGGTTGGCAAAAAGAGTACTCGATGAAGCTACGAATTATGATTTGGAAAGAAAAACCTTCAGGAAACCAATTACTGAAGTTAAACATATAAATATAACAAAAAGCTATGTTTTCGTACCAGATGGACTATGAGTGAATTTCCAAGGTTGTTCCTTGATATTCAGGACCTGCGATGTATTATATCTCTGCAATTGCTTGGGTTGTGAAGTATGTAGGTCAGCACTAAATAAATCCAGCTACGCAGCAACTCCTGGGAAGTGAAGGCCAAGAGCTGGGAAGCGATAAAAAGTCACCACGCTAACAGCAGAAATAGGAAAGATGGGGACACCACCCTTGCTGCCGAGAAGATGACGAACTCGGCTGCCGGCTGCAACCTGGTCGGCCGGAGAGGCAGAGGGTGTAGAAACCTGGACCTGATCCTCTTGCTAGGAATGGTGACTTATTGTTCCCAACTTAGCCTGGCTAATCCCTGTACCAAGTGCGACGAGCGCATGAGAATAGGAGGACTAACCCAATATGTTCTAAATTATCACACTCATACTAATTCTGGATGTTAAGATAGAACAAAATTGGAGAACTATGAAATCCAAGGGCAGAAATTATGGGTAGCAACTAACCCAGGGAAAGGTGGACTCGGTGTAGGCTCTGTCGCCTGCCCCAGGGGAGAACAGAATATCCGTTTTACACAAGCTGGTATGTGGGGCTATTCAGATAGAGGGGGAGTGCAAGATCAGTATAAGGAGGAGTTAGTTAAGAGTGCCACTCAGGATTTAAAAAGAGAGCAAGAGAAGCAGAAATTGGTACAGAAAAGCAGTGATTGGTATGAAGAAATAAGGCAAAAAGACAAGGAATTCCAATTACCAACAGTAGGGAAAAACCTGTTTATAGATCTTATGGAAAAGATAGCCCGGGAATTAAATGCTACCTCACGCTGGATATGTGGGGGGTGTCAAATGGCAGAACAGTGGCCTTGGAGAGGAGAGAGTGTAAGCCCAGAAGGATTACTAGTATGGATCCAGCCACCTGGGCCCAAGATGGAAGCTGGGGATACCATACCCCAATATATATGCTAAACTGAATTATTCGGTTGCAAGCAGTGATTGAAATAACAAGCAACCGCACAGCTGAGGCACTGAATCTCATAGCGAGACAATTGTCTCAAACCAGAGCCGCAGTGTACCAAAATTGGGTAGCCTTAGATTATCTTTTAGCTGAAGAGGGGGGGTTTTGGGAAATGGAATACTTCTGAGTGTTGTTTGGAAATAGATGATAATGGGGAAGCCATAATGAAAATAGCAGAAGAGATAAAACGAGTTGCACACGTACCAGTACAGAAATGGAATTCTATACTTCCTAGCCACTGGTGGGATAACTTATTTGGGGGAGCCTGGTAGAAGAAAATAGGGTTCATGATACTATGTGCATTTCTAGGTTTACTGTTCATGCCATGTATGATCCCGCGCTTTATTTGGTTAATACATTCAGTAGTCCAAGGCATGCAAATCTCAGCCATGCCTATAGATCCTGAAATGGCAACAAAAGGAACAGGGTATAAATTAATGATTTTAAAAGAGAACACAAAATTGGACCTAGCCGCCACTAGGGAGGTGCTAGCTAACTTTGAGGCCAAAGCACGAATCAAGGGGATAATAAAGAAAAAGGGGGAATTGTGAGAAATGCAGCTGTGATTCGTGCTGTTGTTTACAGATATAACCAAATAAGGCATGGGCTATTAAGAAAATGAAAAGATAGTTAAGTTTTCTGTAAAAAGTTGTGGAACTTGTTTTGTACCATATGCACATGTGGATAGGAAAGGTGGGAGGGAGTGACGTGAAGGAGAAGGTGGCCTTCCCCGAGATTGCTGCCACGGGGGAAGCGGGGGGGGAACTCGGTAGAAAAGACCCCTCAGTAACAACCTGGAGTCTGCACTGAGGAAGAAGGAACTCTTCAACCACCAATCAGAGTGAGAGAAGACCCCTAGTGTCAACCAACCACGGACTCAGAGTGCGAGAAGGGCTAGCCAAGGAAATAAAAAAGGTCGATCAGAAACTTAAGGTGTATGTGTTTAATTCACCTATTAAATAAACCAGACTCTTGTTTGGCAAATTATCGGAGTCTTGGTCATTTATCACACTCAGTATCTGTCCTGATGGGTTTTATCTAGTCATTATTAATGCCAGAAAGAGGTGGAAAGATAAAGATGATGGATTGTGCTGGACAGAATTACCTAATTTTTGTCAGCTGGAACCAGTCTGTGGCCTCCAACTCGGACCTGAACCGGTACAGCTGGTCATCTCCCTGCTGCAGCACGATCTGCAGCGAGAAATCCGTTTCATTGAACCATGTGCGATTCTCATAGGGACGAGACACGTTGGCAGGTCTATCAAAAGCATAATTGATGATGACTCCTTCCTGCGAGCCGGTTTTGTATTCCCAGAAGACAACTTCGCTGGCGTTCACTGGTGGTACTGTCAAAAGCACAGTGCAGCCCACAGCCGAGACGAGTCTCTGTGATGCTGGCCTGAGGTCAGCAGAGTAGCATGGAGAAAGTGTGCGGGCTGAAAAAGAAATCAGATGTTACTCTGCAGCCGCTGAGAGTCAACTCCATGCACCTGGGAGGCGGTTGTATGTATTGGGTTTGCTTGGTAAGGTTTTAGCAGCCAGAGGGCTGCAGGGGTGGCGTCTGCGAGAAGATGCCAGAGATTTCCCCCATGTCCAACAGAGCCAATGCCAGCTGGCTCCAAGACGGGCCTGCTGCTGGCCAAGATTGAGCCCATTGGCAACAGGGGTAGTGCCTCTGGGATAACATATTTAATAAGGGGGGAAAACTGTTGTACGACAGCCACTGGAAGAGAGGAGTGAGAATATGTGAAACAGCCCTGCAGACACCAAGACCATTTGAAAAAGGAATGGGAGAAGATGCTCTTGCAGCCCATGGAGGTCCACAGGGGAGCAGACATCCATCCACAGGTGGAGAATTTGGGAATGAAGTTGAGCCCGGGGAAAAGGAGTAGTGAGGAGAAGGTGGTTTTAGAATCCCATTTCCATACTGTGATTCGACTAGAAATAAATTAAACTAATTTTTCCCCGAGTGAAGTCTGTTTTGCCCATGACAGTAATTGCTGAGTGATCTCCCTGCCCTTATGTTGACCCACAAGCCTTCATTATGGTCTCTCTTCCCTGTCCTGCCAAAGAGGGTGGTGATCAAGCAGCTGGCTGGGCACGGGGGGCCCAGCCCCAGTCACCCCCCTGCACCGCAACACCCGCCCTGGCTCAGCAGCTCTGCAAACAGCGGCGCTGGGGCTTCATTATTTCTGGATATAAGCAACAACATGGAAAAGCAGAAAGTCCGAACATTTGCATATGAGTTCCCTTTGTATCTCTCACCCGAAAAATTCAGTTCTTTGCCTTAAACGTTCAGCTGGTGTATCTGCACAGCGCCAGCAGCTTGAACCTGGGGACAACTCCCCGATCCCACTCAGGAGTCCTTTTCCTCCCTCCCCCTCTACCAAAGGCACAAATCTGAGCTCAAGGAGCCCTCCCCACAAACAAGCACTTTCCCATCGGATCACTGCCAAAAAATGGCATTAAGAAACGGGAAAGCCAGTGAGCCTCTTCCCGATCCTCATTGAAAAGTTCTTCTCCGGGGAAAAGATGGGGCTGAGGAGTGCCCAAGTCCAGGACTTGCCTTCCCTTCTTCAAAAACGAGTCAGGAAAAAGGGTCCTGCACCCCTAAAGCCGGGGGAGAAGCTCGGCGAGATGCAGCCCCGCTGCTGAGCTACGGCTGCCCTTGCTGCAACTGACAACTCGGCAGCTCCTAAGTCAGCAAAACACCCCAAACCGCGCGGTGCTACATCCACGGACACCCCCGGAGCGTGAACGACCACCCACCCGGCATGCGGTCCCGGGGGGACCCAGGGACCCCCCTGTCCCCCGGTGAGCAGAGACTTGCCTGTGATCCCCAGCCCGGCCGCCGAGCTGCCGGGGCAGGCGAGGAGGAGGAGGAGGAAGAGCACGGGCAGCATCGGCGGGGCCGGAGCGGAGGCAGCTCCGCCATGAGGCACCGGGACGGGGCGGGGGGGTGACCGGGAGCCGCCCCTCCCGCAGCCCCTCCGGGCTTGTGCCGCTGTCGCTCAGCGGGGTGACCTTGGGACAGAAGCCAGAGTGTCCGGCTGCCGCCCGCAGACCCGGCCGGGCGGCCCCGCCGCAGCCCGGGGAACCCGCCCTGGCTGGGAGCGGCGCCTCCTCGGAACAGGAGGGGTCAGGGTGGGGGAGCGCGGGTTTGGCTACTGGTTCCGCAGTCCCGCTTCCTCCTTCTCGTCTTCTCCCCTCCCCTTCCTAGAGCGGCCAGACTCAACACGCAGGAATAAATCCACAGGCAATGCCTCCCGCCGCCTCTCAGGTACCTGCCCAGTTTGCCACGGTTCCCTTTACAAATGTTTCTTTGTTAAGCTTTCAGACTTTTTTTTTCTAATTTTTGGTGCATGTTTTCTTCTGTCTCTCTCAAAATCACCAAATCGTGTATGAACTAGTGGCACATCACGCTGGTGGATGGTGGGGACACGTTGGCCTTCCACTTAGGGCGATGTAGATGTTGAGACTTTGGGATTTTCTTCTTGTCCTGTGCTGACATAGGACATGAAAAGAATGCCTACTTTTTCCAAGGATTTGTCTGCTCCCTAGGCTGAAACCAAACTGCATGGAGGGGGGAAGAAGTGTGCCAGGGAAGCAAAAGGAGATTGAGAGCTTGCAAGGACTGGTAGCAGATTCTTAGACCCTGTCATTCTAGAATGATTTGGCTTGTGCAGCAGTTGCGAGGTCTGTAAATTTTGTCACAGAGGCACCTCAAAGTCAGTTTTAGACAGACAATGAGTTCCAAAACAGACTTTATTCTGGCCGGAGAAGTGCAGCCAATAAACCGACCAGAAACAGGGTTCATGCAATTAGTTAGCACTCCGACAACATAAAATACAGGTTTGTATATCAGTTGAGGAGATTATTGGGGTACAGCAAAATAAGAATAAGGGTCCACAGCGTGCACGCACACACAAGAAACAAAACCAGAGCCCTCTGACTCCAGGGTACCCACAAGAAATAATCACTCACCTGGTTGGGCAAGGACTCATTTACGGACATATCCAGTAAATAACGACTCACCCAAACGAGGAGGTGAGGCGCTCTCAATCCCAGGAATCTCCTTAGACAGCGTCCCAGTCTAAGGAGAGGGCTCCGGTTCACAGACCCGCTACTGTGAGAAGACCACTCCAAGGGGGCCTCCAGCAGGGACCCTGTTTTATAGTCTGGTCAGATCTGGCTGTGGGCATTAGAACATGGTCCAGAAGCTTCCTGCTACTCTGGGCACCTCCTTTGTTAACGACCCCGCCAATTGGCTGAGGGTCTCACCCCTCCTGCCCCCCCAGCAGGTGGAGGTGAAGTCACCCTGCCCCAGGATAGAGGAGGATGTGACTGTCAGCACTTTGGTACCACCCCAGGTGTGTATGTGGGGACAGGCACAGTGGGGCACAAAAGGTGCTAAAGAGCCATCAGCTGCCCCAGTGAAGGCTCCAGATCTCAGGGGGATGTGCAACTGCCACAGGTGCAAAAATTCCAAATGCCAGGTCAAAAAGGGCACTCATGGAATTGACATATTCCCTGGCCCCATGGGTCATTTGCAGGACTGTGAGGGCACACGAAGGAGCCCATGACAGTGACAAAGAATTGGGTTTTAATAATGTTACCAGAGCAGCTTCCTACCATGAGCTCAAGAGGATGGGAATGTGGCTAAAACGTGGCTTTGCATCACAGGGGAGACCACAGAGGGCTGCATAGGGTTTATCACATAAAGTACGAGGTGGGTGAGGATTTTTTTCCGTTCCCCTGAATTGTTTCCATCACCTTAGCAGTGTGGAAGAGGAGTGAAGGGCGTTTCCACAAGAACAGCTGCTTTGCAACAGCAAAACCGTATGCAGAGCTTTGTGTGGTGGTGTCTAAGGAAACCCTGGAGTGAGATATATAGGTATACACAAAAAATAAACCAAGCCAAACTGGTTTGAAAACACCCCATGGAGGAGAGCTTCCCGTAGAAGGCAGGTTCGGACATGGATGCAGCGCGTATTCCAGCCCCAAGCAACTGCAGAAACACAATGAGGTCACACTTCACTGTGGCTGGGCCCCCTTGGTCCCCTCCCGATGCCTTCAGCAGTGTGAAGCGGGGCTGCTGGTGTTTGGGGGACCCTCCAGTGTCCCCTGAGATGGATCAAGGCTCAGCTCTCCAGCAAGGGGGCGAGCAGCCGGCTTTTCCTGACTTGGGAGTCCCTCGGCAGAAGAAAGGGACCCCATCCCGGCACCACGTGTGGGTGCAGAGGGTCTCGCCTGTTATCAGCCCGCAAGCCAGCAACACCAGCACTGTTACAGCAGCCAACACCTGCTGGCACAAGAACCAGGAGGTGGTGCCCAAGCACTGGGGCACAAGAAAGCCAGGAGGGTGGAGGTTCGTGCCGTAAGATGGGTGCTGCAGTTCAGCAGGCCAGCAGTGACGTGTTTCTCAAAGGCAGGAACCTCCAGGACAGGGTTTTGAGCTGGAGCAAACCTGCAGACCTGCCAGGAGCAGGAGCTTAGCACAGAATTGAGGGAGATAACAAAGTCAGAGCAGAGGGTGGCCTACAGCCCCGAGTAGGGGACCATCTGGACCAGCCAAAGAACCAGCAAAGTCACCAAGAGGGGTCAAGTTTGGAGCAAGAGGGCTCTGGCAGAGATCTACAAGTCCCCTGCTGAAGAATCTGAGAGGAGCATCAATACACAGAATAGGTGGGTAAAAGAGATGGAAACAGTGAGGCAGCAAACAAGGCAGGCACGACGGCGAGGCAGCAAGAAGGGCTGCAGGCAGCAAGCACGACATGGCAGCAAGCTGGTGTCGAGGCAGGAGTCAGAGCGTGGCAGTGAGCAGTTCCCAGGGCAGCAGTCACGGCCCCACCAGCCTGGAGACGAGCAATCAGGGCCGCCTGATAAGCTAAAGAAGGGCCACACGTTACCCTCTGTCAACACCCAGCTGCTGCTGCTCCACCTGGAGTGCAGAGCCTCCAGGGACTAGAGCCTGTGGGAGAGGGGCAAACAGCTGAGCTTTGGAGGAAAAAAAGTCAGGCAAGTGCAGAAGGACACACAGTGCAGCTGTTCCTGGGCCCCACAGCTGGGCTAGGGGAAGCAGAGCACACCTACGACCTCCAGTCTCTAGGGCAAGGGACCCTGGATGGGCTGTACAGAGAAAATTCTTATCAGCTGTGAAGAAAAACAAGTGAAACTAATTCAGAGAATCCATGAAAGAGCTCAGCACCCTGCCATGCAGCAGTCCCTAAGGGAAGGGGCTGCTGGCATCCCCGAGCTGTGTGGTGGTCCAGAGAATGAGAGACACAAGGCTTGTGATTGCTCCTGGCAAGTTATTGACATGGCTGTGAAAGGAGAGACCAAGGGCAGTGGGAATGCCCTGATGGTGGGACTGAAACGAAAGCCAAGATTATGCATTGCCGGGACGGACTCACTAACAGGGTACAGTGCTGCACTTGCTGCCATTGATGGAAGAGCACCAGCACCGTGGAGGCGAGGGACTTAAAAATGGAGGGGCAATTGGCTCATGGAGGTGTTCCGAAACACCCTTGCAATGGGGAGGTTCCTTGTGAGACGAAGGGGATGCCGTACGGTGCAGGTCAACCAGGCCAAGTCGGCAGTAGATCTCAAATGTTCCAAGTCCTTGACTGGAATTGGAGGCAGGCGGGTGGGAAGGGAGCCTGAGGGGGATCCAGCCAAACCGCCGGCTTGCGGCAGCACCAGCCCAGGGCTTCCCGCAACCAATGCCGGGACACCCCGAGGACAGAGATTTCCTGCAGCCTTCTTTGTCCCGAGGTGGAGCAGGAACAGATGAGCACAGGGGGAAAACTGTCATTTTTTTAATTGGCTTTAATGATTTCTAAAAACAATCCAAGGCCGAGCAGAGGCTGGCAGCACCATGTCCTCAGGGCAGGTGAATCCCGCGGTCACTGTCCATGCACCCATCCCTGGCGTGGATGCTGCGCAGGCACCCGCGTGGCGCTGGCAGCCGGGCTCTACTCCTCTTGCTGTCCCGCGGTGCAGCTGCAGCGGAAAGCCCTGCGCAGAGCCCGCAGCGCCCTCCGGAACCGGGAAGGCCGTAGCCGTGGAGCTGGGCCCTGCGCTGGGCAGGCCATGTCTGTGCTGGTCTCTCCTCCATGCTCTGCAGACATTGGAGAAACTGTGTTCTCTTCTTCGTCCTTTGCAGCTGGGACGAGAGGGGCTGTGCTGGCCTGTCCCTCATTGTCTCCTGCCAAACGAGCCTCAGTGGCTTCAAGTCCTGCAGGTGCTGGTGCTGCCACTGGAACATCCACGCATTGGGCCAGGTCCTGCTGTTCCACCGCTTGCTGGCCAGGTCCCTGGATCTCAGCCTCAGCCCTGTGCACGGCCTCACTGATGATGTGCTCCACAATGTCTAACAGGTCCACATCGTCCTCTGCAGGGCTCTGCTGGACAGGTTCCAGGCGCTCTGCCTCTGCTGCCGCCTCCGTGTCTGTGCAGCTGGGCAAGCCAGACCCCTCCTGGGGACCTGCAGGGGTGTCCTGGAGGTGCTCCTGGAACAAGGGGTTGATCCAGATGCTGGGGATGAAGATGTCTCCGCCTTCGCACCCCTCTTTGTTGTTCTCATCCTCCACATCCATGCGCTGGGCCAGGTCCTGCTGTTCCTGCGGTTCCTGGCCAGCTCCCATGATCTCAGCCACAGCCCTGCGCAAGCTCTCATTGAAGATGTGCTGGGCTGTGTCCCACAGAGCTGCGTCATAGGCTGTGGGGCCCTGTGGGGCAGGTGCTGGGCACTCTGCCTCTGCTGCTGCCTCGGTGTTGGTGCTGCAAGGCCAGCCAGACCCCTCCTGGGGACCTTCACGGTGGTCCTGGACGCGCTCCCGGACCGAGGTGGTGACCGAGGTGCTCTGGATGCTGTGCTGGCCCAGGCTGTGTCTGACCTCCGAGCAGGAGGAGGAGCAGGACACAGGGGATGGAGGTGGCAGTCCCGGCACTGCAGCAGCTGCTTGCGGCCCCGTCCAACCACCGGCCTTTCCCTCCTGCCCTGTCCCGTCCCTCCCCTGTGGCCTGTGGAGCAAGGGGGGAAGCCCAAAGGGCTGGGAGTGGGCGTTCGCCTCCTCGTCGATGGGCATCTTGGGTCTCGTCTACCAAAGAGCTGCAACGGGCACCCAGGGGAGATGCTGCCTCCTGAGAAGCTGCTGCTCCTGAGAAGCTGCTCTCCTGGGAGTGAGCACCCCAGGGCTCTCGCTCCTTAAATACCCCCACGGTCAGGGCGGGGACCCCCGTGTCACAATGGCCTCTGGCTATGAAGAGGTGCCCACATCACAGAGCCCGGCGGTCGCCACGGAGACACCCACCTGCGGGCCCGGCTGGGACTGCCTGTGCGCGGCGTGGGGCAGCCCCTGCTTGAAGGAGGAGGGAGCAGAGAATGGCGAGGGAAGCTGTCCCCAGCACACAGGACCCCGTCCCCCAGAGCTTTGCTCAGATGCTGCTGCCTGCTCCGCTGCACCTGCAAGAATCCGCATTCAGAGCTTGTTTGCAGTACAAACCAAGGGCCACTCTACAGCCTCACCACACTGATACTTTGTTTTCAACACGATCGTCATGAGTTTTCTTAAGTAGGTATGAGCCTCCTTGAAGAAAAACGCTGAAGCCACATTCACAAAACCACACAGTCTGTTTTCAGCAATAGAATCTACCGTTTCCCCTTTAGTGACAACCAGGATCCTCTCAAGGTGCGCTTTTACAGTACTTGTGAGCTGTTCACTGACTCACTTGCTAAAGGAGGTGGCCTCATCCAACTCCCAGTTTCATCCTGCCAGCTCTCCAATGCATTGCCTCTGCCACCTTCCTTCTACCGGGCCCAAAGTGCATTCTACTGCCTGGTTAGGGAGATGCACGTGCCACCGGTCCCAAAGCATCACTCTGGGGACCCATCATAGCTGGCCATTTCCTCTCAGCTGCTGCACCAGCCAAACCTTTCTGGAACAGCAAACTCTCAGAATCTGCTCCAGGTCTGTAAGAGTCGGTCCAAAACCAGTATCTGCCTGAACATCGCCATCCAGAACAGACTGACAGTGACTTAGACAGAGGCCTGAGGAGAAGCATTGTGTTGCACAGGGGTCTCCAGCCTGGAAGGCTACTTCTAACAATGGCTGCTGTGTGGAGTTTGCCTGCTGCTTCAGCCAAGCTAGCCCCCACCTCCTAAAAGGGATTGTTAGATGGGTCTCTCCGACCCAGGGACAATTGCTGCTGTCCAGAAGATGGATTCTTACCTGCAGCCTCAGTCACACCTTGTCCCTCACCCGCTCCCTCGAACAAAGGACAACAAAAAAGAGCATGCCCAGAAGCTGGCCAAGGGTCCTGAGGTCACCCAATGGACCAGAGAGATAGCCCTGAGTGCAGGCCATGCAGGCGCAGACAAGCGCTGGCAAGAGAGGCAAAGACTTTTCGAGCCTGCACAGTTAAGCCCGGATTGAGAAACAAAGGTGGAGATTGGCCTGAAACAATGGGAGCGAGGGGGGGTGAAGAAGTATAAAGATGGTTCCTGACTGGACGTCATTGAGATCTCCCCACCAGAGGATCCCAAACCACCATGGAGGACCGGCAGGACTCCACGGGACTGGACCCCAGAGGGATGGACACCTTTGGAACTCATCTGCTGGTAAACCAGTCCTCATTCCCCTCTTTTCCTTCTTCTTTCCCGGTTTATTTTTCCTTTCCTGTTTTCTTACTCTCTCGCCATCGCGTGCCGCTGTACGGGCAAAATAATAAAGTAACACTGTTTGATTGCATTCTAAGCCCTTGGCGTTTCAGATGCCTTAATTTTGTGCCTCGAGAAGAACGTAAATGAACCATCACGAGTCCATCGCTGAGTGGACCCTAACAAGGTCCTTGCAAGCTCTCAATCTCCTTTTGCTCCCCTAGCACACTTCTTCCCCCTCCATGCAGTTTGGTTTCAGCCTAGGGAGCAGACAAATCCTTGGAAAAAGTAGGCATTCTTTTCATGTCCTATGTCAGCACAGGAAAAGAAGAAAATCCCAAAGTCTCAACATCTACACCACCCTAAGTGGAAGGCCAACGTCTCCCCACCATCCCCCAGCATGATGTGCCACTAGTTCATACACGACTCAGTGATTTTGGGAGAGGTAGAAGAAAGCATGCACCAAAAATTAGAAAAAAAGTCTGAAAGCTTAAGACGAAACAGCACTTCTAAAGAAGGAGATGATTGGAAGCCGCTCTGACCTGCACTGCTAACAACTTGTCCTGTTGTTTTTTAAAACAAGTTACTCTTTTAGTGAATTTGCCTGTCAGCTAAAGCTTTCATATTAGCTGCATTTTCCTGGAGCACCAGACACATGTTTTGGTAAATATAGCAATGGAATGCAAACTTATTGATAAGCACGGATGGACATCTCGCAAGAGTGGCGACGAGAAACCGGTGACCAAGAAACTGACCAACTGTGTATAACATTCCACTCACATGAATACTTCATATAAAAGTGGGAAATCACGAGGATCTCGTCCCTTTTTTTGCCTTTTCCCTTCTGCTTATGACCGACATTAGGAGAGGACCTTGCAAGTCGTCCCTGCGAACTGAGGCCAGTGACAGACCGAATCCAGCTCCGGTTGGCTGCAGAGTCCAGTCCAGGACATGGGGTGCCGGCTCTGCAGTTGCTGAGACTTTCAAGATTGGTTTTGTATATTTTGTATTATTTTCTCTATTCTTATTAGTAGCATTAGTAAAACATTGTTCATTTTTCCAACTCTCTTCTCCCTGTCCTTCTTTCCCTCCCGATCGCCTGTGCTGAGTGGGAAAAGTGGAGAGGGAGGGGCACAAGGGGGAAGTGCGTGGGGGAGAGGAGTTTAACAATACATCTGCCAGGGTTTTATTGTCACCCCGCAATCTTAACCCTCGACACAACTAAAGCACAACCAACCTACAAGTTTCTTGCAAGTCTCGTCCCAACGCACACAGAGCATCTCCATCTCTTTTTCATCATTTTAAATGGGCAGATGGATTTTTCCACAAGAATATCCCCAATCTAAGCAAGACTCACTGTTCAGCACACCAGTCCTGCACTGACCTTGCCGCCAATAGGCATCCTGTAGAAGATGTTCCATACTACGATTCCTGCCACGACTTTATCCCTGAGGTAGAAAATGGCACCATCGCCATGCCCTTCTCTTTGCTTTGGAACTTGAGGCACTGGGGGAAAACTTGGAGGAATGTCAATTTCTGATGCTTCTGCTTCAGTCTCTTGATCGAAGGGACCTTGTCCCTCTAGCAAAGAGATGTCCAAACATCCAGTGCAGAAGAGAAGCAGCAGCTCTTTGCCGGTGATGTTGAGAGCGGACTAAAGAGCAGGGCCCTGGAAGAGACGGAGGTGTTGTTCTTTTCTTTGCATCCAGCAAACGTTTCAATAAGACGAGAACGAAACCATCCTGACATGAAGCACAGCGCTGGCCATTCCCGACTTCCATCACCAAAAGCAAAAGGCAGAACAGCCTGCTTCTTTAAGGCAGCATAGACAAAATAAAGACGCTTGGAACCACAGCAGCTCTTCTGTGCAAAACCTGATCATTTGATTGCTATGGAGGAAATTCAGCCTCCCTGGGAAAAGAAGTTTGAATTTTGGGAAATGAGTTACCCAAGGCCTTCTTGGAGGAACGTTACGTTTGAGTCCCATTTGACTATCCAAACCAGCCTTTAAAGCTTGGTGTAGGAAAGAAGCAAACAGATTGATGTCTCCTGGAGCTCTGCAGCGTGATCAGACCAACTCTCTGGGCACTATCCAGCGAGACACGTAAACCTTCACGCACAGACACAGCTCCCGAGCACGACTCCAGCCCTCCCTGATTGCTCCCTTGCACTTTTCAGCATGGCTTTTGCTGTTAATTTAGCAAGAACTCCTCCTGTTGGCAAATTACTGTTGGTAAACTACTGTCAACAAGTCCAATGGCTTCGTAGCCTACATTGGGACCCAGATTGCTCCGAGGAAGGAAGTGTTGATTTCAGAGAGAACATATAATACAGATTCAAGAGAAGTACACATTGCTGTGTCAACACCTTGATCTGGGCACCTGCTGAATTGGAGCTGGGAGGCTTAGAGGAGTCAACGCAGCTGTGATTTGGGGCCCAGCAAGTCCCGTGTGCCAAAAGTGTTCCAAAATCATGCCGAGGAAACAGATGCTTCCCACAAAACGATATGGGCATCTCTAGATGTACATCACTACCTTTCTGGCCACGGCCCCAACTGACTTGTTGCGGCACAGCCCCGCAGCACCAGAACATGTCGCCGGTCATCTCCCGCCTGAGGAGCGCAGGTTGGACAGCTGTGGCAAGTTACTTGCTTTGTTCCATGTCAATTTTACTCCTTTGGCTTTTTTGGGAAGTGTGGCTGTTTCACGTCCACTCCATCATGACGTTCCAATTTCCCTGAAAGCACTGGCGTCACCTTATCCCAGAGAAGGACCGCGCTGTGAGCAGGAGGAATACTCCAGTCCAAGCCAGGAAAAGAAGGGCTCTGCTCCGGGGACGTGGCGGTGCTGTGCTTTGTCCTGAGCCCCCGGCCGATCGCAATCAACTGTGCCCTTCCCAGGCAGAAATTCCCCGCAGGGCAACTCGGCAGCTGGAGGCTGGGAAGAGAGATGCTGCTGCTGCCCGGTGCTGACCCAGTCATTGCAATCAGCTCTGGTTCTGTGCAGTGCACGGGGGTGCTGGGGAAGAGGAGGATGCTGCGAAGGCTGCAGCCCGGGGCATGCAGCAGCCACAGACAGCCCTGGCTGGTTTGCAATGCGCCACACAGGGATCAGCAGCTGCTGCGGCTCTTGGCTAACTGGGTTTATACCTGAGCCTCCCTCCATTTTTGGGCCCCAGAAAAACCCAGGGCAGAGTAACTCGCATCTGAGACGAAGCTCTGAGCGGGTGGATTTCTTGTCAAGACCAGCACTGTTTGCGGCGCTTCTCCCCGGTCTCTCAGGCCTGAACGTGCTCTCGTGACGCTGGAAGCCTTGTGCATCAGAGCCTTGTGCAGAGATGGATCATGGCTCAGATTTCCAGCAAGGGAGCGAGCAGCCACCTCTTCCTGACTTGGAAGACCCTCAGTGGAGGCGAGGGACCACGTGTGGGTTTGGAGGGTCTCAACGGTATCAGCTCATGTAGGTGCTCCGAAAAACCCCCGCAATGGGGAGGTTCCTTGTGAGACGAAGGGGATGCCGTACGGTGCAGGTCAACCAGGCCAAGTCGGCAGTAGATCTCAAATGTTCCAAGTCCTTGACTGGAATTGGAGGCAGGCGGGTGGGAAGGGAGCCTGAGGGGGATCCAGCCAAACCGCCGGCTTGCGGCAGCACCAGCCCAGGGCTTCCCGCAACCAATGCCGGGACACCCCGAGGACAGAGATTTCCTGCAGCCTTCTTTTTCCCGAGGTGGAGCCGGAACAGATGAGCACAGGGGGAAAACTGTCATTTTTTTAATTGGCTTTAATGATTTCTAAAAACAATCCAAGGCCGAGCAGAGGCTGGCAGCACCATGTCCTCAGGGCAGGTGAATCCCGCGGTCACTGTCCATGCACCCATCCCTGGCGTGGATGCTGCGCAGGCACCCGCGTGGCGCTGGCAGCCGGGCTCTACTCCTCTTGCTGTCCCGCGGTGCAGCTGCAGCGGAAAGCCCTGCGCAGAGCCCGCAGCGCCCTCCGGAACCGGGAAGGCCGTAGCCGTGGAGCTGGGCCCTGCGCTGGGCAGGCCATGTCTGTGCTGGTCTCTCCTCCATGCTCTGCAGACATTGGAGAAACTGTGTTCTCTTCTTCGTCCTTTGCAGCTGGGACGAGAGGGGCTGTGCTGGCCTGTCCCTCATTGTCTCCTGCCAAACGAGCCTCAGTGGCTTCAAGTCCTGCAGGTGCTGGTGCTGCCACTGGAACATCCACGCATTGGGCCAGGTCCTGCTGTTCCACCGCTTGCTGGCCAGGTCCCTGGATCTCAGCCTCAGCCCTGTGCACGGCCTCACTGATGATGTGCTCCACAATGTCTAACAGGTCCACATCGTCCTCTGCAGGGCTCTGCTGGACAGGTTCCAGGCGCTCTGCCTCTGCTGCCGCCTCCGTGTCTGTGCAGCTGGGCAAGCCAGACCCCTCCTGGGGACCTGCAGGGGTGTCCTGGAGGTGCTCCTGGAACAAGGGGTTGATCCAGATGCTGGGGATGAAGATGTCTCCGCCTTCGCACCCCTCTTTGTTGTTCTCATCCTCCACATCCATGCGCTGGGCCAGGTCCTGCTGTTCCTGCGGTTCCTGGCCAGCTCCCATGATCTCAGCCACAGCCCTGCGCAAGCTCTCATTGAAGATGTGCTGGGCTGTGTCCCACAGAGCTGCGTCATAGGCTGTGGGGCCCTGTGGGGCAGGTGCTGGGCACTCTGCCTCTGCTGCTGCCTCGGTGTTGGTGCTGCAAGGCCAGCCAGACCCCTCCTGGGGACCTTCACGGTGGTCCTGGACGCGCTCCCGGACCGAGGTGGTGACCGAGGTGCTCTGGATGCTGTGCTGGCCCAGGCTGTGTCTGACCTCCGAGCAGGAGGAGGAGCAGGACACAGGGGATGGAGGTGGCAGTCCCGGCACTGCAGCAGCTGCTTGCGGCCCCGTCCAACCACCGGCCTTTCCCTCCTGCCCTGTCCCGTCCCTCCCCTGTGGCCTGTGGAGCAAGGGGGGAAGCCCAAAGGGCTGGGAGTGGGCGTTCGCCTCCTCGTCGATGGGCATCTTGGGTCTCGTCTACCAAAGAGCTGCAACGGGCACCCAGGGGAGATGCTGCCTCCTGAGAAGCTGCTGCTCCTGAGAAGCTGCTCTCCTGGGAGTGAGCACCCCAGGGCTCTCGCTCCTTAAATACCCCCACGGTCAGGGCGGGGACCCCCGTGTCACAATGGCCTCTGGCTATGAAGAGGTGCCCACATCACAGAGCCCGGCGGTCGCCACGGAGACACCCACCTGCGGGCCCGGCTGGGACTGCCTGTGCGCGGCGTGGGGCAGCCCCTGCTTGAAGGAGGAGGGAGCAGAGAATGGCGAGGGAAGCTGTCCCCAGCACACAGGACCCCGTCCCCCAGAGCTTTGCTCAGATGCTGCTGCCTGCTCCGCTGCACCTGCAAGAATCCGCATTCAGAGCTTGTTTGCAGTACAAACCAAGGGCCACTCTACAGCCTCACCACACTGATACTTTGTTTTCAACACGATCGTCATGAGTTTTCTTAAGTAGGTATGAGCCTCCTTGAAGAAAAACGCTGAAGCCACATTCACAAAACCACACAGTCTGTTTTCAGCAATAGAATCTACCGTTTCCCCTTTAGTGACAACCAGGATCCTCTCAAGGTGCGCTTTTACAGTACTTGTGAGCTGTTCACTGACTCACTTGCTAAAGGAGGTGGCCTCATCCAACTCCCAGTTTCATCCTGCCAGCTCTCCAATGCATTGCCTCTGCCACCTTCCTTCTACCGGGCCCAAAGTGCATTCTACTGCCTGGTTAGGGAGATGCACGTGCCACCGGTCCCAAAGCATCACTCTGGGGACCCATCATAGCTGGCCATTTCCTCTCAGCTGCTGCACCAGCCAAACCTTTCTGGAACAGCAAACTCTCAGAATCTGCTCCAGGTCTGTAAGAGTCGGTCCAAAACCAGTATCTGCCTGAACATCGCCATCCAGAACAGACTGACAGTGACTTAGACAGAGGCCTGAGGAGAAGCATTGTGTTGCACAGGGGTCTCCAGCCTGGAAGGCTACTGCTAACAATGGCTGCTGTGTGGAGTTTGCTTGCTGCTTCAGCCAAGCTAGCCCCCACCTCCTAAAAGGGATTGTTAGATGGGTCTCTCTGACCCAGGGACGATCGCTGCCGTCCAGAAGATGGATTCTTACCTGCAGCCTCAGTCACACCTTGTCCCTCACCCGCTCCCTCGAACAAAGGACAACAAAAAAGAGCATGCCCAGAAGCTGGCCAAGGGTCCTGAGGTCACCCAATGGACCAGACAGATAGCCCTGAGTGCAGGCCATGCAGGCGCAGACAAGCGCTGGCAAGAGAGGCAAAGACTTTTCGAGCCTGCACAGTTAAGCCCGGATTGAGAAACAAAGGTGGAGATTGGCCTGAAACAATGGGAGCGAGGGGGGGTGAAGAAGTATAAAGATGGTTCCTGACTGGACGTCATTGAGATCTCCCCACCAGAGGATCCCAAACCACCATGGAGGACCGGCAGGACTCCACGGGACTGGACCCCAGAGGGACGGACACCTTTGGAACTCATCTGCTGGTAAACCAGTCCTCATTCCCCTCTTTTCCTTCTTCTTTCCCTGTTTCTTTTTCCTTTCCTGTTTTCTTACTCTCTCGCTATCGCATGCCGCTGTACGGGGAAAATAATAAAGTAACACTGTTTGATTGCATTCTAAGCCCTTGGCGTTTCAGATGCCTTAATTTTGTGCCTCGAGAAGAACGTAAATGAACCATCACGAGTCCATCGCTGAGTGGACCCTAACAAGGTCCTTGCAAGCTCTCAATCTCCTTTTGCTCCCCTAGCACACTTCTTCCCCCCTCCATGCAGTTTGGTTTCAGCCTAGGGAGCAGACAAATCCTTGGAAAAAGTAGGCATTCTTTTCATGTCCTATGTCAGCACAGGAAAAGAAGAAAATCCCAAAGTCTCAACATCTACACCACCCTAAGTGGAAGGCCAACGTCTCCCCACCATCCCCCAGCATGATGTGCCACTAGTTCATACACGACTCAGTGATTTTGGGAGAGGTAGAAGAAAGCATGCACCAAAAATTAGAAAAAAAGTCTGAAAGCTTAAGACGAAACAGCACTTCTAAAGAAGGAGATGATTGGAAGCCGCTCTGACCTGCACTGCTAACAACTTGTCCTGTTGTTTTTTAAAACAAGTTACTCTTTTAGTGAATTTGCCTGTCAGCTAAAGCTTTCATATTAGCTGCATTTTCCTGGAGCACCAGACACATGTTTTGGTAAATATAGCAATGGAATGCAAACTTATTGATAAGCACGGATGGACATCTCGCAAGAGTGGCGACGAGAAACCGGTGACCAAGAAACTGACCAACTGTGTATAACATTCCACTCACATGAATACTTCATATAAAAGTGGGAAATCACGAGGATCTCGTCCCTTTTTTTGCCTTTTCCCTTCTGCTTATGACCGACATTAGGAGAGGACCTTGCAAGTCGTCCCTGCGAACTGAGGCCAGTGACAGACCGAATCCAGCTCCGGTTGGCTGCAGAGTCCAGTCCAGGACATGGGGTGCCGGCTCTGCAGTTGCTGAGACTTTCAAGATTGGTTTTGTATATTTTCAATTACTTTCTCTATTCTTATTAGTAGCATTAGTAAAACATTGTTCATTTTTCCAACTCTCTTCTCCCTGTCCTTCTTTCCCTCCCGATCGCCTGTGCTGAGTGGGAAAAGTGGAGAGGGAGGGGCACAAGGGGGAAGTGCGTGGGGGAGGGGAGTTTAACAATACATCTGCCAGGGTTTTATTGTCACCCCGCAATCTTAACCCTCGACACAACTAAAGCACAACCAACCTACAAGTTTCTTGCAAGTCTCGTCCCAACGCACACAGAGCATCTCCATCTCTTTTTCATCATTTTAAATGGGCAGATGGATTTTTCCACAAGAATATCCCCAATCTAAGCAAGACTCACTGTTCAGCACACCAGTCCTGCACTGACCTTGCCGCCAATAGGCATCCTGTAGAAGATGTTCCATACTACGATTCCTGCCACGACTTTATCCCTGAGGTAGAAAATGGCACCATCGCCATGCCCTTCTCTTTGCTTTGGAACTTGAGGCACTGGGGGAAAACTTGGAGGAATGTCAATTTCTGATGCTTCTGCTTCAGTCTCTTGATCGAAGGGACCTTGTCCCTCTAGCAAAGAGATGTCCAAACATCCAGTGCAGAAGAGAAGCAGCAGCTCTTTGCCGGTGATGTTGAGAGCGGACTAAAGAGCAGGGCCCTGGAAGAGACGGAGGTGTTGTTCTTTTCTTTGCATCCAGCAAACGTTTCAATAAGACGAGAACGAAACCATCCTGACATGAAGCACAGCGCTGGCCATTCCCGACTTCCATCACCAAAAGCAAAAGGCAGAACAGCCTGCTTCTTTAAGGCAGCATAGACAAAATAAAGACGCTTGGAACCACAGCAGCTCTTCTGTGCAAAACCTGATCATTTGATTGCTATGGAGGAAATTCAGCCTCCCTGGGAAAAGAAGTTTGAATTTTGGGAAATGAGTTACCCAAGGCCTTCTTGGAGGAACGTTACGTTTGAGTCCCATTTGACTATCCAAACCAGCCTTTAAAGCTTGGTGTAGGAAAGAAGCAAACAGATTGATGTCTCCTGGAGCTCTGCAGCGTGATCAGACCAACTCTCTGGGCACTATCCAGCGAGACACGTAAACCTTCACGCACAGACACAGCTCCCGAGCACGACTCCAGCCCTCCCTGATTGCTCCCTTGCACTTTTCAGCATGGCTTTTGCTGTTAATTTAGCAAGAACTCCTCCTGTTGGCAAATTACTGTTGGTAAACTACTGTCAACAAGTCCAATGGCTTCGTAGCCTACATTGGGACCCAGATTGCTCCGAGGAAGGAAGTGTTGATTTCAGAGAGAACATATAATACAGATTCAAGAGAAGTACACATTGCTGTGTCAACACCTTGATCTGGGCACCTGCTGAATTGGAGCTGGGAGGCTTAGAGGAGTCAACGCAGCTGTGATTTGGGGCCCAGCAAGTCCCGTGTGCCAAAAGTGTTCCAAAATCATGCCGAGGAAACAGATGCTTCCCACAAAACGATATGGGCATCTCTAGATGTACATCACTACCTTTCTGGCCACGGCCCCAACTGACTTGTTGCGGCACAGCCCCGCAGCACCAGAACATGTCGCCGGTCATCTCCCGCCTGAGGAGCGCAGGTTGGACAGCTGTGGCAAGTTACTTGCTTTGTTCCATGTCAATTTTACTCCTTTGGCTTTTTTGGGAAGTGTGGCTGTTTCACGTCCACTCCATCATGACGTTCCAATTTCCCTGAAAGCACTGGCGTCACCTTATCCCAGAGAAGGACCGCGCTGTGAGCAGGAGGAATACTCCAGTCCAAGCCAGGAAAAGAAGGGCTCTGCTCCGGGGACGTGGCGGTGCTGTGCTTTGTCCTGAGCCCCCGGCCGATCGCAATCAACTGTGCCCTTCCCAGGCAGAAATTCCCCGCAGGGCAACTCGGCAGCTGGAGGCTGGGAAGAGAGATGCTGCTGCTGCCCGGTGCTGACCCAGTCATTGCAATCAGCTCTGGTTCTGTGCAGTGCACGGGGGTGCTGGGGAAGAGGAGGATGCTGCGAAGGCTGCAGCCCGGGGCATGCAGCAGCCACAGACAGCCCTGGCTGGTTTGCAATGCGCCACACAGGGATCAGCAGCTGCTGCGGCTCTTGGCTAACTGGGTTTATACCTGAGCCTCCCTCCATTTTTGGGCCCCAGAAAAACCCAGGGCAGAGTAACTCGCATCTGAGACGAAGCTCTGAGCGGGTGGATTTCTTGTCAAGACCAGCACTGTTTGCGGCGCTTCTCCCCGGTCTCTCAGGCCTGAACGTGCTCTCGTGACGCTGGAAGCCTTGTGCATCAGAGCCTTGTGCAGAGATGGATCATGGCTCAGATTTCCAGCAAGGGAGCGAGCAGCCACCTCTTCCTGACTTGGAAGACCCTCAGTGGAGGCGAGGGACCACGTGTGGGTTTGGAGGGTCTCAACGGTATCAGCTCATGTAGGTGCTCCGAAAAACCCCCGCAATGGGGAGGTTCCTTGTGAGACGAAGGGGATGCCGTACGGTGCAGGTCAACCAGGCCAAGTCGGCAGTAGATCTCAAATGTTCCAAGTCCTTGACTGGAATTGGAGGCAGGCGGGTGGGAAGGGAGCCTGAGGGGGATCCAGCCAAACCGCCGGCTTGCGGCAGCACCAGCCCAGGGCTTCCCGCAACCAATGCCGGGACACCCCGAGGACAGAGATTTCCTGCAGCCTTCTTTTTCCCGAGGTGGAGCCGGAACAGATGAGCACAGGGGGAAAACTGTCATTTTTTTAATTGGCTTTAATGATTTCTAAAAACAATCCAAGGCCGAGCAGAGGCTGGCAGCACCATGTCCTCAGGGCAGGTGAATCCCGCGGTCACTGTCCATGCACCCATCCCTGGTGTGGACGCTGCGCAGGCACCCGCGTGGCGCTGGCAGCCGGGCTCTACTCCTCTTGCTGTCCCGCGGTGCAGCTGCAGCGGAAAGCCCTGCGCAGAGCCCGCAGCGCCCTCCGGAACCGGGAAGGCCGTCACCGTGGAGCTGGGCCCTGCGCTGGGCAGGCCATGTCTGTGCTGGTCTCTCCTCCATGCTCTGCAGACATTGGAGAAACTGTGTTCTCTTCTTCAGCCTTTGCAGCTGGGACGAGAGGGGCTGTGCTGGCCTGTCCCTCATTGTCTCCTGCCAAACGAGCCTCAGTGGCTTCAAGTCCTGCAGGTGCTGGTGCTGCCACTGGAACATCCACACATTGGGCCAGGTCCTGCTGTTCCACCGCTTGCTGGCCAGGTCCATGGATCTCAGCCTCAGCCCTTTCCACGGCCTCATTGATGATGTGCTCCACAATTTCAGACAGGTCCACATCGTCCTCTGTGGGGCTGTGCTGGACAGGTTCTGGGCGCTCTGCCTCTGCTGCTGCCTCCGTGCCACCAGACCCCTCCTGGGGACCTGCAGGGGCATCCTGGAGGTGCTCCTGGAACGAGGGGCTGATCCAGATGCTGGGGATGAAGATGTCTCTGCCTTGGCATCCCTCTTTGTTGTTCTCATCCTCCACATCCATGCGCTGGGCCAGGTCCTGCTGTTCCTCCGGTTCCTGGCCAGCTCCCATGATCTCAGCCACAGCCCTGCGCAAGCTCTCATTGAAGATGCGCTGGGCTGTGTCCCACAGAGCTGCGTCGTAGGCTGTGGGGCCCTGTGGGGCAGGTGCTGGGCACTCTGCCTCTGCTGCTGCCTCATTGTTGGTGCTGCGAGGCCAGCCAGACCCCTCCTGGGGATCTTCACGGTGGTCCTGGACGCGCTCCCGCACCGAGGTGGTGACCGAGGTGCTCTGGATGCTGTGCTGGCCCAGGCTGTGTCTGACCTCCGAGCAGGAGGAGGAGCAGGACACAGGGGATGGAGGTGGCAGTCCCGGCACTGCAGCAGCTGCTTGCGGCCCCGTCCAACCACCGGCCTTTCCCTCCTGCCCTGTCCCGTCCCTCCCCTGTGGCCTGTGGAGCAAGGGGGGAAGCCCAAAGGGCTGGGAGTGGGCGTTCGCCTCCTCGTCGATGGGCATCTTGGGTCTCGTCTACCAAAGAGCTGCAACGGGCACCCAGGGGAGATGCTGCCTCCTGAGAAGCTGCTGCTCCTGAGAAGCTGCTCTCCTGGGAGTGAGCACCCCAGGGCTCTCGCTCCTTAAATACCCCCACGGTCAGGGCGGGGACCCCCGTGTCACAATGGCCTCTGGCTATGACAACCGCATGTAAGAATGGCCTCTGGTTATGACGAGGTGCCCACATCACAGAGCCCGGCGGTCGCCACGGAGACACCCACCTGCGGGCCCGGCTGGGACTGCCTGTGCGCGGCGTGGGGCAGCCCCTGCTTGAAGGAGGAGGGAGCAGAGAATGGCGAGGGAAGCTGTCCCCAGCACACAGGACCCCGTCCCCCAGAGCTTTGCTCAGATGCTGCTGCCTGCTCCGCGGCACCTGCAAGAATCCGCATTCAGAGCTTGTTTGCAGTACAAACCAAGGGCCACTCTACAGCCTCACCACACTGACACTTTGTTTTCAACACGATCGTCATGAGTTTTCTTAAGTAGGTATGAGCCTCCTTTCAAGAAGAAGGCTGAAGCCACATCCACAAAACCACACAGTCTGTTTTCAGCAATCGAATCTACCATTTCCCCCTTTAGTGACAACCAGGGTTCTCCCAAGGTGCGCTTTTACAGTACTTGTGAGCTGTTCACTGACTCACTTGCTAAAGGAGGTGGCCTCATCCAACTCCCAGTTTCATCCTGCCAGCTCTCCAATGCATTGCCTCTGCCACCTTCCTTCTACCGGGCCCAAAGTGCATTCTACTGCCTGGTTAGGGAGATGCACGTGCCACCGGTCCCAAAGCATCACTCTGGGGACCCATCATAGCTGGCCATTTCCTCTCAGCTGCTGCACCAGCCAAACCTTTCTGGAACAGCAAACTCTCAGAATCTGCTCCAGGTCTGTAAGAGTCGGTCCAAAACCAGTATCTGCCTGAACATCGCCATCCAGAACAGACTGACAGTGACTTAGACAGAGGCCTGAGGAGAAGCATTGTGTTGCACAGGGGTCTCCAGCCTGGAAGGCTACTGCTAACAATGGCTGCTGTGTGGAGTTTGCTTGCTGCTTCAGCCAAGCTAGCCCCCACCTCCTAAAAGGGATTGTTAGATGGGTCTCTCTGACCCAGGGACGATCGCTGCCGTCCAGAAGATGGATTCTTACCTGCAGCCTCAGTCACACCTTGTCCCTCACCCGCTCCCTCGAACAAAGGACAACAAAAAAGAGCATGCCCAGAAGCTGGCCAAGGGTCCTGAGGTCACCCAATGGACCAGACAGATAGCCCTGAGTGCAGGCCATGCAGGCGCAGACAAGCGCTGGCAAGAGAGGCAAAGACTTTTCGAGCCTGCACAGTTAAGCCCGGATTGAGAAACAAAGGTGGAGATTGGCCTGAAACAATGGGAGCGAGGGGGGGTGAAGAAGTATAAAGATGGTTCCTGACTGGACGTCATTGAGATCTCCCCACCAGAGGATCCCAAACCACCATGGAGGACCGGCAGGACTCCACGGGACTGGACCCCAGAGGGACGGACACCTTTGGAACTCATCTGCTGGTAAACCAGTCCTCATTCCCCTCTTTTCCTTCTTCTTTCCCTGTTTCTTTTTCCTTTCCTGTTTTCTTACTCTCTCGCTATCGCATGCCGCTGTACGGGGAAAATAATAAAGTAACACTGTTTGATTGCATTCTAAGCCCTTGGCGTTTCAGATGCCTTAATTTTGTGCCTCGAGAAGAACGTAAATGAACCATCACGAGTCCATCGCTGAGTGGACCCTAACAAGGTCCTTGCAAGCTCTCAATCTCCTTTTGCTCCCCTAGCACACTTCTTCCCCCCTCCATGCAGTTTGGTTTCAGCCTAGGGAGCAGACAAATCCTTGGAAAAAGTAGGCATTCTTTTCATGTCCTATGTCAGCACAGGAAAAGAAGAAAATCCCAAAGTCTCAACATCTACACCACCCTAAGTGGAAGGCCAACGTCTCCCCACCATCCCCCAGCATGATGTGCCACTAGTTCATACACGACTCAGTGATTTTGGGAGAGGTAGAAGAAAGCATGCACCAAAAATTAGAAAAAAAGTCTGAAAGCTTAAGACGAAACAGCACTTCTAAAGAAGGAGATGATTGGAAGCCGCTCTGACCTGCACTGCTAACAACTTGTCCTGTTGTTTTTTAAAACAAGTTACTCTTTTAGTGAATTTGCCTGTCAGCTAAAGCTTTCATATTAGCTGCATTTTCCTGGAGCACCAGACACATGTTTTGGTAAATATAGCAATGGAATGCAAACTTATTGATAAGCACGGATGGACATCTCGCAAGAGTGGCGACGAGAAACCGGTGACCAAGAAACTGACCAACTGTGTATAACATTCCACTCACATGAATACTTCATATAAAAGTGGGAAATCACGAGGATCTCGTCCCTTTTTTTGCCTTTTCCCTTCTGCTTATGACCGACATTAGGAGAGGACCTTGCAAGTCGTCCCTGCGAACTGAGGCCAGTGACAGACCGAATCCAGCTCCGGTTGGCTGCAGAGTCCAGTCCAGGACATGGGGTGCCGGCTCTGCAGTTGCTGAGACTTTCAAGATTGGTTTTGTATATTTTCAATTACTTTCTCTATTCTTATTAGTAGCATTAGTAAAACATTGTTCATTTTTCCAACTCTCTTCTCCCTGTCCTTCTTTCCCTCCCGATCGCCTGTGCTGAGTGGGAAAAGTGGAGAGGGAGGGGCACAAGGGGGAAGTGCGTGGGGGAGGGGAGTTTAACAATACATCTGCCAGGGTTTTATTGTCACCCCGCAATCTTAACCCTCGACACAACTAAAGCACAACCAACCTACAAGTTTCTTGCAAGTCTCGTCCCAACGCACACAGAGCATCTCCATCTCTTTTTCATCATTTTAAATGGGCAGATGGATTTTTCCACAAGAATATCCCCAATCTAAGCAAGACTCACTGTTCAGCACACCAGTCCTGCACTGACCTTGCCGCCAATAGGCATCCTGTAGAAGATGTTCCATACTACGATTCCTGCCACGACTTTATCCCTGAGGTAGAAAATGGCACCATCGCCATGCCCTTCTCTTTGCTTTGGAACTTGAGGCACTGGGGGAAAACTTGGAGGAATGTCAATTTCTGATGCTTCTGCTTCAGTCTCTTGATCGAAGGGACCTTGTCCCTCTAGCAAAGAGATGTCCAAACATCCAGTGCAGAAGAGAAGCAGCAGCTCTTTGCCGGTGATGTTGAGAGCGGACTAAAGAGCAGGGCCCTGGAAGAGACGGAGGTGTTGTTCTTTTCTTTGCATCCAGCAAACGTTTCAATAAGACGAGAACGAAACCATCCTGACATGAAGCACAGCGCTGGCCATTCCCGACTTCCATCACCAAAAGCAAAAGGCAGAACAGCCTGCTTCTTTAAGGCAGCATAGACAAAATAAAGACGCTTGGAACCACAGCAGCTCTTCTGTGCAAAACCTGATCATTTGATTGCTATGGAGGAAATTCAGCCTCCCTGGGAAAAGAAGTTTGAATTTTGGGAAATGAGTTACCCAAGGCCTTCTTGGAGGAACGTTACGTTTGAGTCCCATTTGACTATCCAAACCAGCCTTTAAAGCTTGGTGTAGGAAAGAAGCAAACAGATTGATGTCTCCTGGAGCTCTGCAGCGTGATCAGACCAACTCTCTGGGCACTATCCAGCGAGACACGTAAACCTTCACGCACAGACACAGCTCCCGAGCACGACTCCAGCCCTCCCTGATTGCTCCCTTGCACTTTTCAGCATGGCTTTTGCTGTTAATTTAGCAAGAACTCCTCCTGTTGGCAAATTACTGTTGGTAAACTACTGTCAACAAGTCCAATGGCTTCGTAGCCTACATTGGGACCCAGATTGCTCCGAGGAAGGAAGTGTTGATTTCAGAGAGAACATATAATACAGATTCAAGAGAAGTACACATTGCTGTGTCAACACCTTGATCTGGGCACCTGCTGAATTGGAGCTGGGAGGCTTAGAGGAGTCAACGCAGCTGTGATTTGGGGCCCAGCAAGTCCCGTGTGCCAAAAGTGTTCCAAAATCATGCCGAGGAAACAGATGCTTCCCACAAAACGATATGGGCATCTCTAGATGTACATCACTACCTTTCTGGCCACGGCCCCAACTGACTTGTTGCGGCACAGCCCCGCAGCACCAGAACATGTCGCCGGTCATCTCCCGCCTGAGGAGCGCAGGTTGGACAGCTGTGGCAAGTTACTTGCTTTGTTCCATGTCAATTTTACTCCTTTGGCTTTTTTGGGAAGTGTGGCTGTTTCACGTCCACTCCATCATGACGTTCCAATTTCCCTGAAAGCACTGGCGTCACCTTATCCCAGAGAAGGACCGCGCTGTGAGCAGGAGGAATACTCCAGTCCAAGCCAGGAAAAGAAGGGCTCTGCTCCGGGGACGTGGCGGTGCTGTGCTTTGTCCTGAGCCCCCGGCCGATCGCAATCAACTGTGCCCTTCCCAGGCAGAAATTCCCCGCAGGGCAACTCGGCAGCTGGAGGCTGGGAAGAGAGATGCTGCTGCTGCCCGGTGCTGACCCAGTCATTGCAATCAGCTCTGGTTCTGTGCAGTGCACGGGGGTGCTGGGGAAGAGGAGGATGCTGCGAAGGCTGCAGCCCGGGGCATGCAGCAGCCACAGACAGCCCTGGCTGGTTTGCAATGCGCCACACAGGGATCAGCAGCTGCTGCGGCTCTTGGCTAACTGGGTTTATACCTGAGCCTCCCTCCATTTTTGGGCCCCAGAAAAACCCAGGGCAGAGTAACTCGCATCTGAGACGAAGCTCTGAGCGGGTGGATTTCTTGTCAAGACCAGCACTGTTTGCGGCGCTTCTCCCCGGTCTCTCAGGCCTGAACGTGCTCTCGTGACGCTGGAAGCCTTGTGCATCAGAGCCTTGTGCAGAGATGGATCATGGCTCAGATTTCCAGCAAGGGAGCGAGCAGCCACCTCTTCCTGACTTGGAAGACCCTCAGTGGAGGCGAGGGACCACGTGTGGGTTTGGAGGGTCTCAACGGTATCAGCTCATGTAGGTGCTCCGAAACACCCCCGCAATGGGGAGGTTCCTTGTGAGACGAAGGGGATGCCGTACGGTGCAGGTCAACCAGGCCAAGTCGGCAGTAGATCTCAAATGTTCCAAGTCCTTGACTGGAATTGGAGACAGGCGGGTGGGAAGGGAGCCTGAGGGGGATCCAGCCAAACCGCCGGCTTGCGGCAGCACCAGCCCAGGGCTTCCCGCAACCAATGCCGGGACACCCCGAGGACAGAGATTTCCTGCAGCCTTCTTTGTCCCGAGGTGGAGCCGGAACAGATGAGCACAGGGGGAAAACTGTCATTTTTTTAATTGGCTTTAATGATTTCTAAAAACAATCCAAGGCCGAGCAGAGGCTGGCAGCACCATGTCCTCAGGGCAGGTGAATCCCGCGGTCACTGTCCATGCACCCATCCCTGGCGTGGACGCTGCGCAGGCACCCGCGTGGCGCTGGCAGCCGGGCTCTACTCCTCTTGCTGTCCCGCGGTGCAGCTGCAGCGGAAAGCCCTGCGCAGAGCCCGCAGCGCCCTCCGGAACCGGGAAGGCCGTCGCCGTGGAGCTGGGCCCTGCGCTGGGCAGGCCATGTCTGTGCTGGTCTCTCCTCCATGCTCTGCAGACATTGGAGAAACTGTGTTCTCTTCTTCAGCCTTTGCAGCTGGGACGAGAGGGGCTGTGCTGGCCTGTCCCTCATTGTCTCCTGCCAAACGAGCCTCAGTGGCTTCAAGTCCTGCAGGTGCTGGTGCTGCCACTGGAACATCCACACATTGGGCCAGGTCCTGCTGTTCCACCGCTTGCTGGCCAGGTCCCTGGATCTCAGCCTCAGCCCTTTCCACGGCCTCATTGATGATGTGCTCCACAATTTCAGACAGGTCCACATCGTCCTCTGTGGGGCTGTGCTGGACAGGTTCTGGGCGCTCTGCCTCTGCTGCTGCCTCCGTGCCACCAGACCCCTCCTGGGGACCTGCAGGGGCATCCTGGAGGTGCTCCTGGAACGAGGGGCTGATCCAGATGCTGGGGATGAAGATGTCTCTGCCTTGGCATCCCTCTTTGTTGTTCTCATCCTCCACATCCATGCGCTGGGCCAGGTCCTGCTGTTCCTCCGGTTCCTGGCCAGCTCCCATGATCTCAGCCACAGCCCTGCGCAAGCTCTCATTGAAGATGTGCTGGGCTGTGTCCCACAGAGCTGCGTCGTAGGCTGTGGGGCCCTGTGGGGCAGGTGCTGGGCACTCTGCCTCTGCTGCTGCCTCATTGTTGGTGCTGCGAGGCCAGCCAGACCCCTCCTGGGGATCTTCACGGTGGTCCTGGACGCGCTCCCGCACCGAGGTGGTGACCGAGGTGCTCTGGATGCTGTGCTGGCCCAGGCTGTGTCTGACCTCCGAGCAGGAGGAGGAGCAGGACACAGGGGATGGAGGTGGCAGTCCCGGCACTGCAGCAGCTGCTTGCGGCCCCGTCCAACCACCGGCCTTTCCCTCCTGCCCTGTCCCGTCCCTCCCCTGTGGCCTGTGGAGCAAGGGGGGAAGCCCAAAGGGCTGGGAGTGGGCGTTCGCCTCCTCGTCGATGGGCATCTTGGGTCTCGTCTACCAAAGAGCTGCAACGGGCACCCAGGGGAGATGCTGCCTCCTGAGAAGCTGCTGCTCCTGAGAAGCTGCTCTCCTGGGAGTGAGCACCCCAGGGCTCTCGCTCCTTAAATACCCCCACGGTCAGGGCGGGGACCCCCGTGTCACAATGGCCTCTGGCTATGACAACCGCATGTAAGAATGGCCTCTGGTTATGACGAGGTGCCCACATCACAGAGCCCGGCGGTCGCCACGGAGACACCCACCTGCGGGCCCGGCTGGGACTGCCTGTGCGCGGCGTGGGGCAGCCCCTGCTTGAAGGAGGAGGGAGCAGAGAATGGCGAGGGAAGCTGTCCCCAGCACACAGGACCCCGTCCCCCAGAGCTTTGCTCAGATGCTGCTGCCTGCTCCGCGGCACCTGCAAGAATCCGCATTCAGAGCTTGTTTGCAGTACAAACCAAGGGCCACTCTACAGCCTCACCACACTGACACTTTGTTTTCAACACGATCGTCATGAGTTTTCTTAAGTAGGTATGAGCCTCCTTTCAAGAAGAAGGCTGAAGCCACATCCACAAAACCACACAGTCTGTTTTCAGCAATCGAATCTACCATTTCCCCCTTTAGTGACAACCAGGGTTCTCCCAAGGTGCGCTTTTACAGTACTTGTGAGCTGTTCACTGACTCACTTGCTAAAGGAGGTGGCCTCATCCAACTCCCAGTTTCATCCTGCCAGCTCTCCAATGCATTGCCTCTGCCACCTTCCTTCTACCGGGCCCAAAGTGCATTCTACTGCCTGGTTAGGGAGATGCACGTGCCACCGGTCCCAAAGCATCACTCTGGGGACCCATCATAGCTGGCCATTTCCTCTCAGCTGCTGCACCAGCCAAACCTTTCTGGAACAGCAAACTCTCAGAATCTGCTCCAGGTCTGTAAGAGTCGGTCCAAAACCAGTATCTGCCTGAACATCGCCATCCAGAACAGACTGACAGTGACTTAGACAGAGGCCTGAGGAGAAGCATTGTGTTGCACAGGGGTCTCCAGCCTGGAAGGCTACTGCTAACAATGGCTGCTGTGTGGAGTTTGCTTGCTGCTTCAGCCAAGCTAGCCCCCACCTCCTAAAAGGGATTGTTAGATGGGTCTCTCTGACCCAGGGACGATCGCTGCCGTCCAGAAGATGGATTCTTACCTGCAGCCTCAGTCACACCTTGTCCCTCACCCGCTCCCTCGAACAAAGGACAACAAAAAAGAGCATGCCCAGAAGCTGGCCAAGGGTCCTGAGGTCACCCAATGGACCAGACAGATAGCCCTGAGTGCAGGCCATGCAGGCGCAGACAAGCGCTGGCAAGAGAGGCAAAGACTTTTCGAGCCTGCACAGTTAAGCCCGGATTGAGAAACAAAGGTGGAGATTGGCCTGAAACAATGGGAGCGAGGGGGGGTGAAGAAGTATAAAGATGGTTCCTGACTGGACGTCATTGAGATCTCCCCACCAGAGGATCCCAAACCACCATGGAGGACCGGCAGGACTCCACGGGACTGGACCCCAGAGGGACGGACACCTTTGGAACTCATCTGCTGGTAAACCAGTCCTCATTCCCCTCTTTTCCTTCTTCTTTCCCTGTTTCTTTTTCCTTTCCTGTTTTCTTACTCTCTCGCTATCGCATGCCGCTGTACGGGGAAAATAATAAAGTAACACTGTTTGATTGCATTCTAAGCCCTTGGCGTTTCAGATGCCTTAATTTTGTGCCTCGAGAAGAACGTAAATGAACCATCACGAGTCCATCGCTGAGTGGACCCTAACAAGGTCCTTGCAAGCTCTCAATCTCCTTTTGCTCCCCTAGCACACTTCTTCCCCCCTCCATGCAGTTTGGTTTCAGCCTAGGGAGCAGACAAATCCTTGGAAAAAGTAGGCATTCTTTTCATGTCCTATGTCAGCACAGGAAAAGAAGAAAATCCCAAAGTCTCAACATCTACACCACCCTAAGTGGAAGGCCAACGTCTCCCCACCATCCCCCAGCATGATGTGCCACTAGTTCATACACGACTCAGTGATTTTGGGAGAGGTAGAAGAAAGCATGCACCAAAAATTAGAAAAAAAGTCTGAAAGCTTAAGACGAAACAGCACTTCTAAAGAAGGAGATGATTGGAAGCCGCTCTGACCTGCACTGCTAACAACTTGTCCTGTTGTTTTTTAAAACAAGTTACTCTTTTAGTGAATTTGCCTGTCAGCTAAAGCTTTCATATTAGCTGCATTTTCCTGGAGCACCAGACACATGTTTTGGTAAATATAGCAATGGAATGCAAACTTATTGATAAGCACGGATGGACATCTCGCAAGAGTGGCGACGAGAAACCGGTGACCAAGAAACTGACCAACTGTGTATAACATTCCACTCACATGAATACTTCATATAAAAGTGGGAAATCACGAGGATCTCGTCCCTTTTTTTGCCTTTTCCCTTCTGCTTATGACCGACATTAGGAGAGGACCTTGCAAGTCGTCCCTGCGAACTGAGGCCAGTGACAGACCGAATCCAGCTCCGGTTGGCTGCAGAGTCCAGTCCAGGACATGGGGTGCCGGCTCTGCAGTTGCTGAGACTTTCAAGATTGGTTTTGTATATTTTCAATTACTTTCTCTATTCTTATTAGTAGCATTAGTAAAACATTGTTCATTTTTCCAACTCTCTTCTCCCTGTCCTTCTTTCCCTCCCGATCGCCTGTGCTGAGTGGGAAAAGTGGAGAGGGAGGGGCACAAGGGGGAAGTGCGTGGGGGAGGGGAGTTTAACAATACATCTGCCAGGGTTTTATTGTCACCCCGCAATCTTAACCCTCGACACAACTAAAGCACAACCAACCTACAAGTTTCTTGCAAGTCTCGTCCCAACGCACACAGAGCATCTCCATCTCTTTTTCATCTTTTTAAATGGGCAGATGGATTTTTCCACAAGAATATCCCCAATCTAAGCAAGACTCACTGTTCAGCACACCAGTCCTGCACTGACCTTGCCGCCAATAGGCATCCTGTAGAAGATGTTCCATACTACGATTCCTGCCACGACTTTATCCCTGAGGTAGAAAATGGCACCATCGCCATGCCCTTCTCTTTGCTTTGGAACTTGAGGCACTGGGGGAAAACTTGGAGGAATGTCAATTTCTGATGCTTCTGCTTCAGTCTCTTGATCGAAGGGACCTTGTCCCTCTAGCAAAGAGATGTCCAAACATCCAGTGCAGAAGAGAAGCAGCAGCTCTTTGCCGGTGATGTTGAGAGCGGACTAAAGAGCAGGGCCCTGGAAGAGACGGAGGTGTTGTTCTTTTCTTTGCATCCAGCAAACGTTTCAATAAGACGAGAACGAAACCATCCTGACATGAAGCACAGCGCTGGCCATTCCCGACCTCCATCGCCAAAAGCAAAAGGCAGAACAGCCTGCTTCTTTAAGGCAGCATAGACAAAATAAAGACGCTTGGAACCACAGCAGCTCTTCTGTGCAAAACCTGATCATTTGATTGCTATGGAGGAAATTCAGCCTCCCTGGGAAAAGAAGTTTGAATTTTGGGAAATGAGTTACCCAAGGCCTTCTTGGAGGAACGTTACGTTTGAGTCCCATTTGACTATCCAAACCAGCCTTTAAAGCTTGGTGTAGGAAAGAAGCAAACAGATTGATGTCTCCTGGAGCTCTGCAGCGTGATCAGACCAACTCTCTGGGCACTATCCAGCGAGACACGTAAACCTTCACGCACGGACACAGCTCCCGAGCACGACTCCAGCCCTCCCTGATTGCTCCCTTGCACTTTTCAGCATGGCTTTTGCTGTTAATTTAGCAAGAACTCCTCCTGTTGGCAAATTACTGTTGGTAAACTACTGTCAACAAGTCCAATGGCTTCGTAGCCTACATTGGGACCCAGATTGCTCCGAGGAAGGAAGTGTTGATTTCAGAGAGAACATATAATACAGATTCAAGAGAAGTACACATTGCTGTGTCAACACCTTGATCTGGGCACCTGCTGAATTGGAGCTGGGAGGCTTAGAGGAGTCAACGCAGCTGTGATTTGGGGCCCAGCAAGTCCCGTGTGCCAAAAGTGTTCCAAAATCATGCCGAGGAAACAGATGCTTCCCACAAAACGATATGGGCATCTCTAGATGTACATCACTACCTTTCTGGCCACGGCCCCAACTGACTTGTTGCGGCACAGCCCCGCAGCACCAGAACATGTCGCCGGTCATCTCCCGCCTGAGGAGCGCAGGTTGGACAGCTGTGGCAAGTTACTTGCTTTGTTCCATGTCAATTTTACTCCTTTGGCTTTTTTGGGAAGTGTGGCTGTTTCACGTCCACTCCATCATGACGTTCCAATTTCCCTGAAAGCACTGGCGTCACCTTATCCCAGAGAAGGACCGCGCTGTGAGCAGGAGGAATACTCCAGTCCAAGCCAGGAAAAGAAGGGCTCTGCTCCGGGGACGTGGCGGTGCTGTGCTTTGTCCTGAGCCCCCGGCCGATCGCAATCAACTGTGCCCTTCCCAGGCAGAAATTCCCCGCAGGGCAACTCGGCAGCTGGAGGCTGGGAAGAGAGATGCTGCTGCTGCCCGGTGCTGACCCAGTCATTGCAATCAGCTCTGGTTCTGTGCAGTGCACGGGGGTGCTGGGGAAGAGGAGGATGCTGCGAAGGCTGCAGCCCGGGGCATGCAGCAGCCACAGACAGCCCTGGCTGGTTTGCAATGCGCCACACAGGGATCAGCAGCTGCTGCGGCTCTTGGCTAACTGGGTTTATACCTGAGCCTCCCTCCATTTTTGGGCCCCAGAAAAACCCAGGGCAGAGTAACTCGCATCTGAGACGAAGCTCTGAGCGGGTGGATTTCTTGTCAAGACCAGCACTGTTTGCGGCGCTTCTCCCCGGTCTCTCAGGCCTGAACGTGCTCTCGTGACGCTGGAAGCCTTGTGCATCAGAGCCTTGTGCAGAGATGGATCATGGCTCAGATTTCCAGCAAGGGAGCGAGCAGCCACCTCTTCCTGACTTGGAAGACCCTCAGTGGAGGCGAGGGACCACGTGTGGGTTTGGAGGGTCTCAACGGTATCAGCTCATGTAGGTGCTCCGAAACACCCCCGCAATGGGGAGGTTCCTTGTGAGACGAAGGGGATGCCGTACGGTGCAGGTCAACCAGGCCAAGTCGGCAGTAGATCTCAAATGTTCCAAGTCCTTGACTGGAATTGGAGACAGGCGGGTGGGAAGGGAGCCTGAGGGGGATCCAGCCAAACCGCCGGCTTGCGGCAGCACCAGCCCAGGGCTTCCCGCAACCAATGCCGGGACACCCCGAGGACAGAGATTTCCTGCAGCCTTCTTTGTCCCGAGGTGGAGCCGGAACAGATGAGCACAGGGGGAAAACTGTCATTTTTTTAATTGGCTTTAATGATTTCTAAAAACAATCCAAGGCCGAGCAGAGGCTGGCAGCACCATGTCCTCAGGGCAGGTGAATCCCGCGGTCACTGTCCATGCACCCATCCCTGGCGTGGACGCTGCGCAGGCACCCGCGTGGCGCTGGCAGCCGGGCTCTACTCCTCTTGCTGTCCCGCGGCGCAGCTGCAGCGGAAAGCCCTGCGCAGAGCCCGCAGCGCCCTCCGGAACCGGGAAGGCCGTCGCCGTGGAGCTGGGCCCTGCGCTGGGCAGGCCATGTCTGTGCTGGTCTCTCCTCCATGCTCTGCAGACATTGGAGAAACTGTGTTCTCTTCTTCAGCCTTTGCAGCTGGGACGAGAGGGGCTGTGCTGGCCTGTCCCTCATTGTCTCCTGCCAAACGAGCCTCAGTGGCTTCAAGTCCTGCAGGTGCTGGTGCTGCCACTGGAACATCCACACATTGGGCCAGGTCCTGCTGTTCCACCGCTTGCTGGCCAGGTCCCTGGATCTCAGCCTCAGCCCTTTCCACGGCCTCATTGATGATGTGCTCCACAATTTCAGACAGGTCCACATCGTCCTCTGTGGGGCTGTGCTGGACAGGTTCTGGGCGCTCTGCCTCTGCTGCTGCCTCCGTGCCACCAGACCCCTCCTGGGGACCTGCAGGGGCATCCTGGAGGTGCTCCTGGAACGAGGGGCTGATCCAGATGCTGGGGATGAAGATGTCTCTGCCTTGGCATCCCTCTTTGTTGTTCTCATCCTCCACATCCATGCGCTGGGCCAGGTCCTGCTGTTCCTCCGGTTCCTGGCCAGCTCCCATGATCTCAGCCACAGCCCTGCGCAAGCTCTCGTTGAAGATGCGCTGGGCTGTGTCCCACAGAGCTGCGTCGTAGGCTGTGGGGCCCTGTGGGGCAGGTGCTGGGCACTCTGCCTCTGCTGCTGCCTCATTGTTGGTGCTGCGAGGCCAGCCAGACCCCTCCTGGGGATCTTCACGGTGGTCCTGGACGCGCTCCCGCACCGAGGTGGTGACCGAGGTGCTCTGGATGCTGTGCTGGCCCAGGCTGTGTCTGACCTCCGAGCAGGAGGAGGAGCAGGACACAGGGGATGGAGGTGGCAGTCCCGGCACTGCAGCAGCTGCTTGCGGCCCCGTCCAACCACCGGCCTTTCCCTCCTGCCCTGTCCCGTCCCTCCCCTGTGGCCTGTGGAGCAAGGGGGGAAGCCCAAAGGGCTGGGAGTGGGCGTTCGCCTCCTCGTCGATGGGCATCTTGGGTCTCGTCTACCAAAGAGCTGCAATGGGCACCCAGGGGAGATGCTGCCTCCTGAGAAGCTGCTGCTCCTGAGAAGCTGCTCTCCTGGGAGTGAGCACCCCAGGGCTCTCGCTCCTTAAATACCCCCACGGTCAGGGCGGGGACCCCCGTGTCACAATGGCCTCTGGCTATGACAACCGCATGTAAGAATGGCCTCTGGTTATGACGAGGTGCCCACATCACAGAGCCCGGCGGTCGCCACGGAGACACCCACCTGCGGGCCCGGCTGGGACTGCCTGTGCGCGGCGTGGGGCAGCCCCTGCTTGAAGGAGGAGGGAGCAGAGAATGGCGAGGGAAGCTGTCCCCAGCACACAGGACCCCGTCCCCCAGAGCTTTGCTCAGATGCTGCTGCCTGCTCCGCGGCACCTGCAAGAATCCGCATTCAGAGCTTGTTTGCAGTACAAACCAAGGGCCACTCTACAGCCTCACCACACTGACACTTTGTTTTCAACACGATCGTCATGAGTTTTCTTAAGTAGGTATGAGCCTCCTTTCAAGAAGAAGGCTGAAGCCACATCCACAAAACCACACAGTCTGTTTTCAGCAATAGAATCTACCATTTCCCCCTTTAGTGACAACCAGGGTTCTCCCAAGGTGCGCTTTTACAGTACTTGTGAGCTGTTCACTGACTCACTTGCTAAAGGAGGTGGCCTCATCCAACTCCCAGTTTCATCCTGCCAGCTCTCCAATGCATTGCCTCTGCCACCTTCCTTCTACCGGGCCCAAAGTGCATTCTACTGCCTGGTTAGGGAGATGCACGTGCCACCGGTCCCAAAGCATCACTCTGGGGACCCATCATAGCTGGCCATTTCCTCTCAGCTGCTGCACCAGCCAAACCTTTCTGGAACAGCAAACTCTCAGAATCTGCTCCAGGTCTGTAAGAGTCGGTCCAAAACCAGTATCTGCCTGAACATCGCCATCCAGAACAGACTGACAGTGACTTAGACAGAGGCCTGAGGAGAAGCATTGTGTTGCACAGGGGTCTCCAGCCTGGAAGGCTACTGCTAACAATGGCTGCTGTGTGGAGTTTGCTTGCTGCTTCAGCCAAGCTAGCCCCCACCTCCTAAAAGGGATTGTTAGATGGGTCTCTCTGACCCAGGGACGATCGCTGCCGTCCAGAAGATGGATTCTTACCTGCAGCCTCAGTCACACCTTGTCCCTCACCCGCTCCCTCGAACAAAGGACAACAAAAAAGAGCATGCCCAGAAGCTGGCCAAGGGTCCTGAGGTCACCCAATGGACCAGACAGATAGCCCTGAGTGCAGGCCATGAAGGCGCAGACAAGCGCTGGCAAGAGAGGCAAAGACTTTTCGAGCCTGCACAGTTAAGCCCGGATTGAGAAACAAAGGTGGAGATTGGCCTGAAACAATGGGAGCGAGGGGGGGTGAAGAAGTATAAAGATGGTTCCTGACTGGACGTCATTGAGATCTCCCCACCAGAGGATCCCAAACCACCATGGAGGACCGGCAGGACTCCACGGGACTGGACCCCAGAGGGACGGACACCTTTGGAACTCATCTGCTGGTAAACCAGTCCTCATTCCCCTCTTTTCCTTCTTCTTTCCCTGTTTCTTTTTCCTTTCCTGTTTTCTTACTCTCTCGCTATCGCATGCCGCTGTACGGGGAAAATAATAAAGTAACACTGTTTGATTGCATTCTAAGCCCTTGGCGTTTCAGATGCCTTAATTTTGTGCCTCGAGAAGAACGTAAATGAACCATCACGAGTCCATCGCTGAGTGGACCCTAACAAGGTCCTTGCAAGCTCTCAATCTCCTTTTGCTCCCCTAGCACACTTCTTCCCCCCTCCATGCAGTTTGGTTTCAGCCTAGGGAGCAGACAAATCCTTGGAAAAAGTAGGCATTCTTTTCATGTCCTATGTCAGCACAGGAAAAGAAGAAAATCCCAAAGTCTCAACATCTACACCACCCTAAGTGGAAGGCCAACGTCTCCCCACCATCCCCCAGCATGATGTGCCACTAGTTCATACATGACTCAGTGATTTTGGGAGAGGTAGAAGAAAGCATGCACCAAAAATTAGAAAAAAAGTCTGAAAGCTTAAGACGAAACAGCACTTCTAAAGAAGGAGATGATTGGAAGCCGCTCTGACCTGCACTGCTAACAACTTGTCCTGTTGTTTTTTAAAACAAGTTACTCTTTTAGTGAATTTGCCTGTCAGCTAAAGCTTTCATATTAGCTGCATTTTCCTGGAGCACCAGACACATGTTTTGGTAAATATAGCAATGGAATGCAAACTTATTGATAAGCACGGATGGACATCTCGCAAGAGTGGCGACGAGAAACCGGTGACCAAGAAACTGACCAACTGTGTATAACATTCCACTCACATGAATACTTCATATAAAAGTGGGAAATCACGAGGATCTCGTCCCTTTTTTTGCCTTTTCCCTTCTGCTTATGACCGACATTAGGAGAGGACCTTGCAAGTCGTCCCTGCGAACTGAGGCCAGTGACAGA
>NW_028117019.1:0-37142 GCF_964273445.1 Streptopelia decaocto | reverse complement strand
TGTGGACATGGATTTTGAAAATTCTAGAGAGAATTTTAAAAGCTTTAACAGAATTTCTACAATTTTGAGAGGGATTTGAAAAGTTTCAATGGGAATGGGAAGAATTGGGACAAAAATTGGAAAATTTTTAAGGGACTTTGAAAAAATTTCAACTGGAATTTTAGCCATTTTTTGACGTGAAATTGTAAACATGTGGACATGGATTTTGAAAATTCTAGAGAGAATTTTAAAAGCTTCAAGAGAATTTCAACAATTTTGAGAGGGATTTGAAAAGTTTCAATGGGAATGGGAAGAATTGGGACAAAAATTGGAAAATTATTAAGGGACTTTGAAAAAATTTCAACTGGAATTTTAGCAATTTTTTTACGTGAAATTGTAAATATGTGGACATGGATTTTGAAAATTCTAGAGAGAATTTTAAAAGCTTCAACAGAATTTCAACAATTTTGAGAGGGATTTGAAAAGTTTCAATGGGAATGGGAAGAATTGGGACAAAAATTGGAAAATTTTTAAGGGACTTTGAAAAAATTTCAACTGGAATTTTAGCATTTTTTTGACGTGAAATTGTAAACATGTGGACATGGATTTTGAAAATTCTAGAGAGAATTTTAAAAGCTTCAAGAGAATTTCAACAATTTTGAGAGGGATTTGAAAAGTTTCAATGGGAATGGGAAGAATTGGGACAAAAATTGGAAAATTTTTAAGGGACTTTGAAAAAATTTCAACTGGAATTTTAGCCATTTTTTGACGTGAAATTGTAAACATGTGGCCATGGATTTTGAAAATTCTAGAGAGAATTTTAAAAGCTTCAACAGAATTTCAACAATTTTGAGAGGGATTTGAAAAGTTTCAATGGGAATGGGAAGAATTGGGACAAAAATTGGAAAATTTTTTAAGGGACTTTGAAAAAATTTCAACTGGAATTTTAGCAATTTTTTTATGTGAAATTGTAAACATGTGGACATGGATTTTGAAAATTCTAGAGAGAATTTTAAAAGCTTTAACAGAATTTCTACAATTTTGAGAGGGATTTGAAAAGTTTCAATGGGAATGGGAAGAATTGGGACAAAAATTGGAAAATTTTTAAGGGACTTTGAAAAAATTTCAACTGGAATTTTAGCCATTTTTTGACGTGAAATTGTAAACATGTGGACATGGATTTTGAAAATTCTAGAGAGAATTTTAAAAGCTTCAACAGAATTTCAACAATTTTGAGAGGGATTTGAAAAGTTTCAATGGGAATGGGAAGAATTGGGACAAAAATTGGAAAACTTTTAAGGGACTTTGAAAAAATTTCAACTGGAATTTTAGCCATTTTTTTATGTGAAATTGTAAACATGTGGACATGGATTTTGAAAATTCTAGAGAGAATTTTAAAAGCTTCAACAGAATTTCAACAATTTTGAGAGGGATTTGAAAAGTTTCAATGGGAATGGGAAGAATTGGGACAAAAATTGGAAAATTTTTAAGGGACTTTGAAAAAATTTCAACTGGAATTTTAGCATTTTTTTATGTGAAATTGTAAACATGTGGACATGGATTTTGAAAATTCTAGAGAGAATTTTAAAAGCTTTAACAGAATTTCTACAATTTTGAGAGGGATTTGAAAAGTTTCAATGGGAATGGGAAGAATTGGGACAAAAATTGGAAAATTTTTAAGGGACTTTGAAAAAATTTCAACTGGAATTTTAGCCATTTTTTGACGTGAAATTGTAAACATGTGGACATGGATTTTGAAAATTCTAGAGAGAATTTTAAAAGCTTCAAGAGAATTTCAACAATTTTGAGAGGGATTTGAAAAGTTTCAATGGGAATGGGAAGAATTGGGACAAAAATTGGAAAATTTTTAAGGGACTTTGAAAAATTTCAACTGGAATTTTAGCCATTTTTTGACGTGAAATTGTAAACATGTGGACATGGATTTTGAAAATTCTAGAGAGAATTTTAAAAGCTTAAACAGAATTTCAACAATTTTGAGAGGGATTTGAAAAGTTTCAATGGGAATGGGAAGAATTGGGACAAAAATTGGAAATTTTTTAAGGGACTTTGAAAAAATTTCAACTGGAATTTTAGCAATTTTTTTATGTGAAATTGTAAACATGTGGACATGGATTTTGAAAATTCTAGAGAGAATTTTAAAAGCTTTAACAGAATTTCTACAATTTTGAGAGGGATTTGAAAAGTTTCAATGGGAATGGGAAGAATTGGGACAAAAATTGGAAAATTTTTCAGGGACTTTGAAAAAATTTCAACTGGAATTTTAGCAATTTTTTGACGTGAAATTGTAAACATGTGGCCATGGATTTTGAAAATTCTAGAGAGAATTTTAAAAGCTTCAAGAGAATTTCAACAATTTTGAGAGGGATTTGAAAAGTTTCAATGGGAATGGGAAGAATTGGGACAAAAATTGGAAAATTTTTAAGGGACTTTGAAAAAATTTCAACTGGAATTTTAGCAATTTTTTGACGTGAAATTGTAAATATGTGGACATGGAGTTTGAAAATTCTAGAGAGAATTTTAAAAGCTTCAAGAGAATTTCAACAATTTTGAGAGGGATTTGAAAAGTTTCAATGGGAATGGGAAGAATTGGGACAAAAATTGGAAAATTTTTAAGGGACTTTGAAAAAATTTCAACTGGAATTTTAGCCATTTTGTTACGTGAAATTGTAAACATGTGGACATGGATTTTGAAAATTCTAGAGAGAATTTTAAAAGCTTCAAGAGAATTTCAACAATTTTGAGAGGGATTTGAAAAGTTTCAATGGGAATGGGAAGAATTGGGACAAAAATTGGAAAATTTTTAAGGGACTTTGAAAAAATTTCAACTGGAATTTTAGCCATTTTTTGACGTGAAATTGTAAACATGTGGACATGGATTTTGAAAATTCTAGAGAGAATTTTAAAAGCTTCAACAGAATTTCTACAATTTTGAGAGGGATTTGAAAAGTTTCAATGGGAATGGGAAGAATTGGGACAAAAATTGGAAAATTTTTTAAGGGACTTTGAAAAAATTTCAACTGGAATTTTAGCAATTTTTTTATGTGAAATTGTAAACATGTGGACATGGATTTTGAAAATTCTAGAGAGAATTTTAAAAGCTTTAACAGAATTTCTACAATTTTGAGAGGGATTTGAAAAGTTTCAATGGGAATGGGAAGAATTGGGACAAAAATTGGAAAATTTTTAAGGGACTTTGAAAAAATTTCAACTGGAATTTTAGCCATTTTTTGACGTGAAATTGTAAACATGTGGACATGGATTTTGAAAATTCTAGAGAGAATTTTAAAAGCTTCAAGAGAATTTCAACAATTTTGAGAGGGATTTGAAAAGTTTCAATGGGAATGGGAAGAATTGGGACAAAAATTGGAAAATTATTAAGGGACTTTGAAAAAATTTCAACTGGAATTTTAGCAATTTTTTTACGTGAAATTGTAAATATGTGGACATGGATTTTGAAAATTCTAGAGAGAATTTTAAAAGCTTCAACAGAATTTCAACAATTTTGAGAGGGATTTGAAAAGTTTCAATGGGAATGGGAAGAATTGGGACAAAAATTGGAAAATTTTTAAGGGACTTTGAAAAAATTTCAACTGGAATTTTAGCATTTTTTTGACGTGAAATTGTAAACATGTGGACATGGATTTTGAAAATTCTAGAGAGAATTTTAAAAGCTTCAAGAGAATTTCAACAATTTTGAGAGGGATTTGAAAAGTTTCAATGGGAATGGGAAGAATTGGGACAAAAATTGGAAAATTTTTAAGGGACTTTGAAAAAATTTCAACTGGAATTTTAGCCATTTTTTGACGTGAAATTGTAAACATGTGGCCATGGATTTTGAAAATTCTAGAGAGAATTTTAAAAGCTTCAACAGAATTTCAACAATTTTGAGAGGGATTTGAAAAGTTTCAATGGGAATGGGAAGAATTGGGACAAAAATTGGAAAATTTTTTAAGGGACTTTGAAAAAATTTCAACTGGAATTTTAGCAATTTTTTTATGTGAAATTGTAAACATGTGGACATGGATTTTGAAAATTCTAGAGAGAATTTTAAAAGCTTTAACAGAATTTCAACAATTTTGAGAGGGATTTGAAAAGTTTCAATGGGAATGGGAAGAATTGGGACAAAAATTGGAAAATTTTTAAGGGACTTTGAAAAAATTTCAACTGGAATTTTAGCAATTTTTTTATGTGAAATTGTAAACATGTGGACATGGATTTTGAAAATTCTAGAGAGAATTTTAAAAGCTTCAAGAGAATTTCAACAATTTTGAGAGGGATTTGAAAAGTTTCAATGGGAATGGGAAGAATTGGGACAAAAATTGGAAAATTTTTAAGGGACTTTGAAAAAATTTCAACTGGAATTTTAGCCATTTTTTTACGTGAAATTGTAAACATGTGGACATGGATTTTGAAAATTCTAGAGAGAATTTAAAAGCTTCAACAGAATTTCAACAATTTTGAGAGGGATTTGAAAAGTTTCAATGGGAATGGGAAGAATTGGGACAAAAATTGGAAAATTTTTAAGGGACTTTGAAAAAATTTCAACTGGAATTTTAGCCATTTTTTGACGTGAAATTGTAAACATGTGGACATGGATTTTGAAAATTCTAGAGAGAATTTTAAAAGCTTCAAGAGAATTTCAACAATTTTGAGAGGGATTTGAAAAGTTTCAATGGGAATGGGAAGAATTGGGACAAAAATTGGAAAATTTTTAAGGGACTTTGAAAAAATTTCAACTGGAATTTTAGCCATTTTTTGACGTGAAATTGTAAACATGTGGACATGGATTTTGAAAATTCTAGAGAGAATTTTAAAAGCTTCAAGAGAATTTCAACAATTTTGAGAGGGATTTGAAAAGTTTCAATGGGAATGGGAAGAATTGGGACAAAAATTGGAAAATTATTAAGGGACTTTGAAAAAATTTCAACTGGAATTTTAGCAATTTTTTTACGTGAAATTGTAAATATGTGGACATGGATTTTGAAAATTCTAGAGAGAATTTTAAAAGCTTCAACAGAATTTCAACAATTTTGAGAGGGATTTGAAAAGTTTCAATGGGAATGGGAAGAATTGGGACAAAAATTGGAAAATTTTTAAGGGACTTTGAAAAAATTTCAACTGGAATTTTAGCATTTTTTTGACGTGAAATTGTAAACATGTGGACATGGATTTTGAAAATTCTAGAGAGAATTTTAAAAGCTTCAAGAGAATTTCAACAATTTTGAGAGGGATTTGAAAAGTTTCAATGGGAATGGGAAGAATTGGGACAAAAATTGGAAAATTTTTAAGGGACTTTGAAAAAATTTCAACTGGAATTTTAGCCATTTTTTGACGTGAAATTGTAAACATGTGGACATGGATTTTGAAAATTCTAGAGAGAATTTTAAAAGCTTCAAGAGAATTTCAACAATTTTGAGAGGGATTTGAAAAGTTTCAATGGGAATGGGAAGAATTGGGACAAAAATTGGAAAATTTTTAAGGGACTTTGAAAAAATTTCAACTGGAATTTTAGCCATTTTTTGACGTGAAATTGTAAACATGTGGACATGGATTTTGAAAATTCTAGAGAGAATTTTAAAAGCTTCAACAGAATTTCAACAATTTTGAGAGGGATTTGAAAAGTTTCAATGGGAATGGGAAGAATTGGGACAAAAATTGGAAAATTTTTAAGGGACTTTGAAAAAATTTCAACTGGAATTTTAGCAATTTTTTACGTTAAATTGTAAACATGTGGACATGGATTTTGAAAATTCTAGAGAGAATTTTAAAAGCTTCAAGAGAATTTCAACAATTTTGAGAGGGATTTGAAAAGATTCAATGGGAAAGGGAAGAATTGGGACAAAAATTGGAAATTTTTAAGGGACTTTGAAAAAATTTCAACTGGAATTTTAGCCATTTTTTGACGTGAAATTGTAAACATGTGGACATGGATTTTGAAAATTCTAGAGAGAATTTTAAAAGCTTCAAGAGAATTTCAACAATTTTGAGAGGGATTTGAAAAGTTTCAATGGGAATGGGAAGAATTGGGACAAAAATTGGAAATTTTTTAAGGGACTTTGAAAAAATTTCAACTGGAATTTTAGCCATTTTTTGACGTGAAATTGTGAACATGTGGACATGGATTTTGAAAATTCTAGAGAGAATTTTAAAAGCTTTAACAGAATTTCAACACTTTTGAGAGGGATTTGAAAAGTTTCAATGGGAATGGGAAGAATTGGGACAAAAATTGGAAAATTTTTAAGGGACTTTGAAAAAATTTCAACTGGAATTTTAGCCATTTTTTGATGTGAAATTGTAAACATGTGGACATGGATTTTGAAAATTCTAGAGAGAATTTTAAAAGCTTCAAGAGAATTTCAACAATTTTGAGAGGGATTTGAAAAGTTTCAATGGGAATGGGAAGAATTGGGACAAAAATTGGAAAATTTTTAAGGGACTTTGAAAAAATTTCAACTGGAATTTTAGCAATTTTTTGACGTGAAATTGTAAATATGTGGACATGGATTTTGAAAATTCTAGAGAGAATTTTAAAAGCTTCAAGAGAATTTCAACAATTTTGAGAGGGATTTGAAAAGTTTCAATGGGAATGGGAAGAATTGGGACAAAAATTGGAAAATTTTTAAGGGACTTTGAAAAAATTTCAACTGGAATTTTAGCATTTTTTTTACGTGAAATTGTAAACATGTGGACATGAATTTTGAAAATTCTAGAGAGAATTTTAAAAGCTTCAACAGAATTTCAACAATTTTGAGAGGGATTTGAAAAGTTTCAATGGGAATGGGAAGAATTGGGACAAAAATTGGAAAATTTTGAAGGGACTTTGAAAAAATTTCAACTGGAATTTTAGCCATTTTTTGACGTGAAATTGTAAACATGTGGACATGGATTTTGAAAATTCTAGAGAGAATTTTAAAAGCTTCAAGAGAATTTCAACAATTTTGAGAGGGATTTGAAAAGTTTCAATGGGAATGGGAAGAATTGGGACAAAAATTGAAAATTTTGAAGGGACTTTGAAAAAATTTCAACTGGAATTTTAGCCATTTTTTGACGTGAAATTGTAAACATGTGGACATGGATTTTGAAAATTCTAGAGAGAATTTTAAAAGCTTCAAGAGAATTTCAACAATTTTGAGAGGGATTTGAAAAGTTTCAATGGGAATGGGAAGAATTGGGACAAAAATTGGAAAATTTTTTAAGGGACTTTGAAAAAATTTCAACTGGAATTTATAGCAATTTTTTTATGTGAAATTGTAAACATGTGGACATGGATTTTGAAAATTCTAGAGAGAATTTTAAAAGCTTCAACAGAATTTCAACAATTTTGAGAGGGATTTGAAAAGTTTCAATGGGAATGGGAAGAATTGGGACAAAAATTGGAAAATTATTAAGGGACTTTGAAAAAATTTCAACTGGAATTTTAGCCATTTTTTGACGTGAAATTGTAAACATGTGGACATGGATTTTGAAAATTCTAGAGAGAATTTTAAAAGCTTCAAGAGAATTTCAACAATTTTGAGAGGGATTTGAAAAGTTTCAATGGGAATGGGAAGAATTGGGACAAAAATTGGAAAATTATTAAGGGACTTTGAAAAAATTTCAACTGGAATTTTAGCAATTTTTTTACGTGAAATTGTAAATATGTGGACATGGATTTTGAAAATTCTAGAGAGAATTTTAAAAGCTTCAACAGAATTTCAACAATTTTGAGAGGGATTTGAAAAGTTTCAATGGGAATGGGAAGAATTGGGACAAAAATTGGAAAATTTTTAAGGGACTTTGAAAAAATTTCAACTGGAATTTTAGCATTTTTTTGACGTGAAATTGTAAACATGTGGACATGGATTTTGAAAATTCTAGAGAGAATTTTAAAAGCTTCAAGAGAATTTCAACAATTTTGAGAGGGATTTGAAAAGTTTCAATGGGAATGGGAAGAATTGGGACAAAAATTGGAAAATTTTTAAGGGACTTTGAAAAAATTTCAACTGGAATTTTAGCCATTTTTTGACGTGAAATTGTAAACATGTGGCCATGGATTTTGAAAATTCTAGAGAGAATTTTAAAAGCTTTAACAGAATTTCAACAATTTTGAGAGGGATTTGAAAAGTTTCAATGGGAATGGGAAGAATTGGGACAAAAATTGGAAAATTTTTTAAGGGACTTTGAAAAAATTTCAACTGGAATTTTAGCAATTTTTTTATGTGAAATTGTAAACATGTGGACATGGATTTTGAAAATTCTAGAGAGAATTTTAAAAGCTTCAAGAGAATTTCTACAATTTTGAGAGGGATTTGAAAAGTTTCAATGGGAATGGGAAGAATTGGGACAAAAATTGGAAAATTTTTAAGGGACTTTGAAAAAATTTCAACTGGAATTTTAGCCATTTTTTGACGTGAAATTGTAAACATGTGGACATGGATTTTGAAAATTCTAGAGAGAATTTTAAAAGCTTCAAGAGAATTTCAACAATTTTGAGAGGGATTTGAAAAGTTTCAATGGGAATGGGAAGAATTGGGACAAAAATTGGAAAATTTTGAAGGGACTTTGAAAAAATTTAAACTGGAATTTTAGCAATTTTTTGACGTGAAATTGTAAACATGTGGACATGGATTTTGAAAATTCTAGAGAGAATTTTAAAAGCTTCAACAGAATTTCCACAATTTTGAGAGGGATTTGAAAAGTTTCAATGGGAATGGGAAGAATTGGGACAAAAATTGGAAAATTTTTAAGGGACTTTGAAAAAATTTCAACTGGAATTTTAGCCATTTTTTGTCGTGAAATTGTAAACATGTGGACATGGATTTTGAAAATTCTAGAGAGAATTTTAAAAGCTTCAAGAGAATTTCAATAATTTTGAGAGGGATTTGAAAAGTTTCAATGGGAATGGGAAGAATTGGGACAAAAATTGGAAAATTTTTAAGGGACTTTGAAAAAATTTCAACTGGAATTTTAGCAATTTTTTGACGTGAAATTGTAAACATGTGGACATGGATTTTGAAAATTCTAGAGAGAATTTTAAAAGCTTCAACAGAATTTCCACAATTTTGAGAGGGATTTGAAAAGTTTCAATGGGAATGGGAAGAATTGGGACAAAAATTGGAAAATTTTTAAGGGACTTTGAAAAAATTTCAACTGGAATTTTAGCCATTTTTTGACGTGAAATTGTAAACATGTGGACATGGATTTTGAAAATTCTAGAGAGAATTTTAAAAGCTTCAAGAGAATTTCAACAATTTTGAGAGGGATTTGAAAAGTTTCAATGGGAATGGGAAGAATTGGGACAAAAATTGGAAAATTTTTAAGGGACTTTGAAAAAATTTCAACTGGAATTTTAGCCATTTTTTGACGTGAAATTGTAAACATGTGGACATGGATTTTGAAAATTCTAGAGAGAATTTTAAAAGCTTCAAGAGAATTTCAACAATTTTGAGAGGGATTTGAAAAGTTTCAATGGGAATGGGAAGAATTGGGACAAAAATTGGAAAATTTTTAAGGGACTTTGAAAAAATTTCAACTGGAATTTTAGCAATTTTTTGACGTGAAATTGTAAACATGTGGACATGGATTTTGAAAATTCTAGAGAGAATTTTAAAAGCTTTAACAGAATTTCTACAATTTTGAGAGGGATTTGAAAAGTTTCAATGGGAATGGGAAGAATTGGGACAAAAATTGGAAAATTTTTTAAGGGACTTTGAAAAAATTTCAACTGGAATTTTAGCAATTTTTTTATGTGAAATTGTAAACATGTGGACATGGATTTTGAAAATTCTAGAGAGAATTTTAAAAGCTTCAAGAGAATTTCAACAATTTTGAGAGGGATTTGAAAAGTTTCAATGGGAATGGGAAGAATTGGGACAAAAATTGGAAAACTTTTAAGGGACTTTGAAAAAATTTCAACTGGAATTTTAGCAATTTTTTGACGTGAAATTGTAAACATGTGGACATGGATTTTGAAAATTCTAGAGAGAATTTTAAAAGCTTCAAGAGAATTTCAACAATTTTGAGAGGGATTTGAAAAGTTTCAATGGGAAAGGGAAGAATTGGGACAAAAATTGGAAAATTTTTAAGGGACTTTGAAAAAATTTCAACTGGAATTTTAGCAATTTTTTGACGTGAAATTGTAAATATGTGGACATGGATTTTGAAAATTCTAGAGAGAATTTTAAAAGCTTCAAGAGAATTTCAACAATTTTGAGAGGGATTTGAAAAGTTTCAATGGGAATGGGAAGAATTGGGACAAAAATTGGAAAATTTTTAAGGGACTTTGAAAAAATTTCAACTGGAATTTTAGCCATTTTTTTATGTGAAATTGTAAACATGTGGACATGGATTTTGAAAATTCTAGAGAGAATTTTAAAAGCTTCAAGAGAATTTCAACAATTTTGAGAGGGATTTGAAAAGTTTCAATGGGAATGGGAAGAATTGGGACAAAAATTGGAAAATTTTTAAGGGACTTTGAAAAAATTTCAACTGGAATTTTAGCATTTTTTTTACGTGAAATTGTAAACATGTGGACATGGATTTTGAAAATTCTAGAGAGAATTTTAAAAGCTTCAACAGAATTTCAACAATTTTGAGAGGGATTTGAAAAGTTTCAATGGGAATGGGAAGAATTGGGACAAAAATTGGAAAATTTTTAAGGGACTTTGAAAAAATTTCAACTGGAATTTTAGCATTTTTTTTACATGAAATTGTAAACATGTGGACATGGATTTTGAAAATTCTAGAGAGAATTTTAAAAGCTTCAAGAGAATTTCAACAATTTTGAGAGGGATTTGAAAAGTTTCAATGGGAATGGGAAGAATTGGGACAAAAATTGGAAAATTTTTAAGGGACTTTGAAAAAATTTCAACTGGAATTTTAGCATTTTTTTTACGTGAAATTGTAAACATGTGGACATGGATTTTGAAAATTCTAGAGAGAATTTTAAAAGCTTCAAGAGAATTTCTACAATTTGGAGAGGGATTTGAAAAGTTTCAATGGGAATGGGAAGAATTGGGACAAAAATTGGAAAATTTTTAAGGGACTTTGAAAAAATTTCAACTGGAATTTTAGCAATTTTTTTACGTGAAATTGTAAACATGTGGAAGTGGATTTTGAAAATTCTAGAGAGAATTTTAAAAGCTTCAAGAGAATTTCAACAATTTTGAGAGGGATTTGAAAAGTTTCAATGGGAATGGGAAGAATTGGGACAAAAATTGGAAAATTTTTAAGGGACTTTGAAAAAATTTCAACTGGAATTTTAGCCATTTTTTTATGTGAAATTGTAAACATGTGGACATGGATTTTGAAAATTCTAGAGAGAATTTTAAAAGCTTCAAGAGAATTTCAACAATTTTGAGAGGGATTTGAAAAGTTTCAATGGGAATGGGAAGAATTGGGACAAAAATTGGAAAATTTTTAAGGGACTTTGAAAAAATTTCAACTGGAATTTTAGCAATTTTTTGACGTGAAATTGTAAACATGTGGAAGTGGATTTTGAAAATTCTAGAGAGAATTTTAAAAGCTTCAACAGAATTTCAACAATTTTGAGAGGGATTTGAAAAGTTTCAATGGGAATGGGAAGAATTGGGACAAAAATTGGAAAATTTTTAAGGGACTTTGAAAAAATTTCAACTGGAATTTTAGCCATTTTTTGACGTGAAATTGTAAACATGTTGAAGTGGATTTTGAAAATTCTAGAGAGAATTTTAAAAGCTTCAAGAGAATTTCAACAATTTTGAGAGGGATTTGAAAAGTTTCAATGGGAATGGGAAGAATTGGGACAAAAATTGGAAAATTTTTAAGGGACTTTGAAAAAATTTCAACTGGAATTTTAGCCATTTTTTGATGTGAAATTGTAAACATGTGGCCATGGATTTTGAAAATTCTAGAGAGAATTTTAAAAGCTTCAAGAGAATTTCAACAATTTTGAGAGGGATTTGAAAAGTTTCAATGGGAATGGGAAGAATTGGGACAAAAATTGGAAAACTTTTAAGGGACTTTGAAAAAATTTCAACTGGAATTTTAGCCATTTTTTGACGTGAAATTGTAAACATGTGGACATGGATTTTGAAAATTCTAGAGAGAATTTTAAAAGCTTCAACAGAATTTCAACAATTTTGAGAGGGATTTGAAAAGTTTCAATGGGAATGGGAAGAATTGGGACAAAAATTGGAAAATTTTGAAGGGACTTTGAAAAAATTTCAACTGGAATTTTAGCATTTTTTTTACGTGAAATTGTAAACATGTGGACATGGATTTTGAAAATTCTAGAGAGAATTTTAAAAGCTTCAACAGAATTTCAACAATTTTGAGAGGGATTTGAAAAGTTTCAATGGGAATGGGAAGAATTGGGACAAAAATTGGAAAATTTTTAAGGGACTTTGAAAAAATTTCAACTGGAATTTTAGCAATTTTTTGACGTGAAATTGTAAACATGTGGAAGTGGATTTTGAAAATTCTAGAGAGAATTTTAAAAGCTTCAAGAGAATTTCAACAATTTTGAGAGGGATTTGAAAAGTTTCAATGGGAATGGGAAGAATTGGGACAAAAATTGGAAAATTTTTAAGGGACTTTGAAAAAATTTCAACTGGAATTTTAGCAATTTTTTGACGAGAAATTGTAAACATGTGGAAGTGGATTTTGAAAATTCTAGAGAGAATTTTAAAAGCTTCAAGAGAATTTCAACAATTTTGAGAGGGATTTGAAAAGTTTCAATGGGAATGGGAAGAATTGGGACAAAAATTGGAAAATTTTTAAGGGACTTTGAAAAAATTTCAACTGGAATTTTAGCAATTTTTTACGTGAAATTGTAAACATGTGGCCATGGATTTTGAAAATTCTAGAGAGAATTTTAAAACCTTCAAGAGAATTTCAACAATTTTGAGAGGGATTTGAAAAGTTTCAATGGGAATGGGAAGAATTGGGACAAAAATTGGAAAATTTTTAAGGGACTTTGAAAAAATTTCAACTGGAATTTTAGCAATTTTTTGACGTGAAATTGTAAACATGTGGACATGGATTTTGAAAATTCTAGAGAGAATTTTAAAAGCTTCAAGAGAATTTCAACAATTTTGAGAGGGATTTGAAAAGTTTCAATGGGAATGGGAAGAATTGGGACAAAAATTGGAAAATTTTTAAGGGACTTTGAAAAAATTTCAACTGGATTTTTAGCCATTTTTTGACGTGAAATTGTAAACATGTGGACATGGATTTTGAAAATTCTAGAGAGAATTTTAAAAGCTTCAAGAGAATTTCAACAATTTTGAGAGGGATTTGAAAAGTTTCAATGGGAATGGGAAGAATTGGGACAAAAATTGGAAAATTTTTAAGGGACTTTGAAAAAATTTCAACTGGAATTTTAGCCATTTTTTTATGTGAAATTGTAAACATGTGGACATGGATTTTGAAAATTCTAGAGAGAGTTTTAAAAGCTTTAACAGAATTTCTAAAATTTTGAGAGGGATTTGAAAAGTTTCAATGGGAATGGGAAGAATTGGGACAAAAATTGGAAAATTTTTAAGGGACTTTGAAAAAATTTCAACTGGAATTTTAGCCATTTTTTGACGTGAAATTGTAAACATGTGGACATGGATTTTGAAAATTCTAGAGAGAATTTTAAAAGCTTCAACAGAATTTCAACACTTTTGAGAGGGATTTGAAAAGTTTCAATGGGAATGGGAAGAATTGGGACAAAAATTGGAAAATTTTTAAGGGACTTTGAAAAAATTTCAACTGGAATTTTAGCCATTTTTTGACGTGAAATTGTAAACATGTGGACATGGATTTTGAAAATTCTAGAGAGAATTTTAAAAGCTTCAAGAGAATTTCAACAATTTTGAGAGGGATTTGAAAAGTTTCAATGGGAATGGGAAGAATTGGGACAAAAATTGGAAAATTTTTAAGGGACTTTGAAAAAATTTCAACTGGAATTTTAGCAATTTTTTAATGTGAAATTGTAAACATGTGGACATGGATTTTGAAAATTCTAGAGAGAATTTTAAAAGCTTCAACAGAATTTCAACAATTTTGAGAGGGATTTGAAAAGTTTCAATGGGAAAGGGAAGAATTGGGACAAAAATTGGAAAATTTTTAAGGGACTTTGAAAAAATTTCAACTGGAATTTTAGCCATTTTTTGACGTGAAATTGTAAACATGTGGCCATGGATTTTGAAAATTCTAGAGAGAATTTTAAAAGCTTCAAGAGAATTTCAACAATTTTGAGAGGGACTTGAAAAGTTTCAATGGGAATGGGAAGAATTGGGACAAAAATTGGAAAATTTTGAAGGGACTTTGAAAAAATTTCAACTGGAATTTTAGCCATTTTTTGACGTGAAATTGTAAACATGTTGAAGTGGATTTTGAAAATTCTAGAGAGAATTTTAAAAGCTTCAAGAGAATTTCAACAATTTTGAGAGGGATTTGAAAAGTTTCAATGGGAATGGGAAGAATTGGGACAAAAATTGGAAAATTTTTAAGGGACTTTGAAAAAATTTCAACTGGAATTTTAGCAATTTTTTACGTGAAATTGTAAACATGTGGCCATGGATTTTGAAAATTCTAGAGAGAATTTTAAAACCTTCAAGAGAATTTCAACAATTTTGAGAGGGATTTGAAAAGTTTCAATGGGAATGGGAAGAATTGGGACAAAAATTGGAAAATTTTTAAGGGACTTTGAAAAAATTTCAACTGGAATTTTAGCAATTTTTTGACGTGAAATTGTAAACATGTGGACATGGATTTTGAAAATTCTAGAGAGAATTTTAAAAGCTTCAAGAGAATTTCAACAATTTTGAGAGGGATTTGAAAAGTTTCAATGGGAATGGGAAGAATTGGGACAAAAATTGGAAAATTTTTAAGGGACTTTGAAAAAATTTCAACTGGAATTTTAGCCATTTTTTGACGTGAAATTGTGAACATGTGGCCATGGATTTTGAAAATTCTAGAGAGAATTTTAAAAGCTTCAAGAGAATTTCAACAATTTTGAGAGGGATTTGAAAAGTTTCAATGGGAATGGGAAGAATTGGGACAAAAATTGGAAAATTTTTAAGGGACTTTGAAAAAATTTCAACTGGAATTTTAGCCATTTTTTTATGTGAAATTGTAAACATGTGGACATGGATATGGAAAATTCTAGAGAGAATTTTAAAAGCTTCAACAGAATTTCAACAATTTTGAGAGGGATTTGAAAAGTTTCAATGGGAATGGGAAGAATTGGGACAAAAATTGGAAAATTTTTAAGGGACTTTGAAAAAATTTCAACTGGAATTTTAGCCATTTTTTGACGTGAAATTGTAAACATGTGGACATGGATTTTGAAAATTCTAGAGAGAATTTTTAAAGCTTCAAGAGAATTTCAACAATTTTGAGAGGGATTTGAAAAGTTTCAATGGGAATGGGAAGAATTGGGACAAAAATTGGAAAATTTTTAAGGGACTTTGAAAAAATTTCAACTGGAATTTTAGCCATTTTTTGACATGAAATTGTAAACATGTGGCCATGGATTTTGAAAATTCTAGAGAGAATTTTAAAAGCTTCAAGAGAATTTCAACAATTTGGAGAGGGATTTGAAAAGTTTCAATGGGAATGGGAAGAATTGGGACAAAAATTGGAAAATTTTTAAGGGACTTGGAAAAAATTTCAACTGGAATTTTAGCCATTTTTTGACGTGAAATTGTAAACATGTGGACATGGATTTTGAAATTCTAGAGAGAATTTTAAAAGCTTTAACAGAATTTCTACAATTTTGAGAGGGATTTGAAAAGTTTCAATGGGAATGGGAAGAATTGGGACAAAAATTGGAAAATTTTTAAGGGACTTTGAAAAAATTTCAACTGGAATTTTAGCAATTTTTTGACGTGAAATTGTAAACATGTGGACATGGATTTTGAAAATTCTAGAGAGAATTTTAAAAGCTTCAACAGAATTTCAACCATTTGGAGAGGGATTTGAAAAGTTTCAATGGGAATGGGAAGAATTGGGACAAAAATTGGAAAATTTTTAAGGGACTTTGAAAAAATTTCAACTGGAATTTTAGCAATTTTTTGACGTGAAATTGTAAACATGTGGACATGGATTTTGAAAATTCTAGAGAGAATTTTAAAAGCTTCAAGAGAATTTCAACAATTTTGAGAGGGATTTGAAAAGTTTCAATGGGAATGGGAAGAATTGGGACAAAAATTGGAAAATTTTTAAGGGACTTTGAAAAAATTTCAACTGGAATTTTAGCCATTTTTTTATGTGAAATTGTAAACATGTGGACATGGATTTTGAAAATTCTAGAGAGAGTTTTAAAAGCTTTAACAGAATTTCCACAATTTTGAGAGGGATTTGAAAAGTTTCAATGGGAATGGGAAGAATTGGGACAAAAATTGGAAAATTTTTAAGGGACTTTGAAAAAATTTCAACTGGAATTTTAGCCATTTTTTGACGTGAAATTGTAAACATGTGGACATGGATTTTGAAAATTCTAGAGAGAATTTTAAAAGCTTCAACAGAATTTCAACACTTTTGAGAGGGATTTGAAAAGTTTCAATGGGAATGGGAAGAATTGGGACAAAAATTGGAAAATTTTTTAAGGGACTTTGAAAAAATTTCAACTGGAATTTTAGCCATTTTTTGACGTGAAATTGTACACATGTGGACATGGATTTTGAAAATTCTAGAGAGAATTTTAAAAGCTTCAAGAGAATTTCAACAATTTTGAGAGGGATTTGAAAAGTTTCAATGGGAATGGGAAGAATTGGGACAAAAATTGGAAAATTTTGAAGGGACTTTGAAAAAATTTCAGCTGGAATTTTAGCCATTTTTTTATGTGAAATTGTAAACATGTGGACATGGATTTTGAAAATTCTAGAGAGAATTTTAAAAGCTTCAAGAGAATTTCAACAATTTTGAGAGGGATTTGAAAAGTTTCAATGGGAATGGGAAGAATTGGGACAAAAATTGGAAAATTTTTAAGGGACTTTGAAAAAATTTCAACTGGAATTTTAGCAATTTTTTGACGTGAAATTGTAAACATGTGGACATGGATTTTGAAAATTCTAGAGAGAATTTTAAAAGCTTCAACAGAATTTCAACAATTTTGAGAGGGATTTGAAAAGTTTCAATGGGAATGGGAAGAATTGGGACAAAAATTGGAAAATTTTTAAGGGACTTTGAAAAAATTTCAACTGGAATTTTAGCCATTTTTTACGTGAAATTGTAAACATGTTGAAGTGGATTTTGAAAATTCTAGAGAGAATTTTAAAAGCTTCAACAGAATTTCAACACTTTTGAGAGGGATTTGAAAAGTTTCAATGGGAATGGGAAGAATTGGGACAAAAATTGGAAAATTTTTAAGGGACTTTGAAAAAATTTCAACTGGAATTTTAACAATTTTTTTATGTGAAATTGTGAACATGTGGACATGGATTTTGAAAATTCTAGAGTGAATTTTAAAAGCTTAAACAGAATTTCTACAATTTTGAGAGGGATTTGAAAAGTTTCAATGGGAATGGGAAGAATTGGGACAAAAATTGGAAAATTTTTAAGGGACTTTGAAAAAATTTCAACTGGAATTTTAGCCATTTTTTGACGTGAAATTGTAAACATGTGGACATGGATTTTGAAAATTCTAGAGAGAATTTTAAAAGCTTCAAGAGAATTTCAACACTTTTGAGAGGGATTTGAAAAGTTTCAATGGGAATGGGAAGAATTGGGACAAAAATTGGAAAATTTTTAAGGGACTTTGAAAAAATTTCAACTGGAAATTTTAGCAATTTTTTGACGTGAAATTGTAAACATGTGGACATGGATTTTGAAAATTCTAGAGAGAATTTTAAAAGCTTCAAGAGAATTTCAACAATTTTGAGAGGGATTTGAAAAGTTTCAATGGGAATGGGAAGAATTGGGACAAAAATTGGAAAATTTTTAAGGGACTTTGAAAAATTTCAACTGGAATTTTAGCCATTTTTTGACGTGAAATTGTAAACATGTGGACATGGATTTTGAAAATTCTAGAGAGAGTTTTAAAAGCTTTAACAGAATTTCTACAATTTTGAGAGGGATTTGAAAAGTTTCAATGGGAATGGGAAGAATTGGGACAAAAATTGGAAAATTTTTAAGGGACTTTGAAAAAATTTCAACTGGAATTTTAGCCATTTTTTGACGTGAAATTGTAAACATGTGGACATGGATTTTGAAAATTCTAGAGAGAATTTTAAAAGCTTCAACAGAATTTCAACAATTTTGAGAGGGATTTGAAAAGTTTTAATGGGAATGGGAAGAATTGGGACAAAAATTGGAAAATTTTGAAGGGACTTTGAAAAAATTTCAACTGGAATTTTAGCCATTTTTTGACGTGAAATTGTAAACATGTGGACATGGATTTTGAAAATTCTAGAGAGAATTTTAAAAGCTTCAAGAGAATTTCTACAATTTTGAGAGGGATTTGAAAAGTTTCAATGGGAATGGGAAGAATTGGGACAAAAATTGGAAAATTTTTAAGGGACTTTGAAAAAATTTCAACTGGAATTTTAGCCATTTTTTGACATGAAATTGTAAACATGTGGACATGGATTTTGAAAATTCTAGAGAGAATTTTAAAAGCTTCAACAGAATTTCAACCATTTTGAGAGGGATTTGAAAAGTTTCAATGGGAATGGGAAGAATTGGGACAAAAATTGGAAAATTTTTAAGGGACTTTGAAAAAATTTCAACTGGAATTTTAGCAATTTTTTGACATGAAATTGTAAACATGTGGACATGGATTTTGAAAATTCTAGAGAGAATTTTAAAAGCTTCAAGAGAATTTCAACAATTTTGAGAGGGATTTGAAAAGTTTCAATGGGAATGGGAAGAATTGGGACAAAAATTGGAAAATTTTTAAGGGACTTTGAAAAAATTTCAACTGGAATTTTAGCAATTTTTTGACGTGAAATTGTGAACATGTGGACATGGATTTTGAAAATTCTAGAAAGAATTTTAAAAGCTTCAAGAGAATTTCAACAATTTTGAGAGGGATTTGAAAAGTTTCAATGGGAATGGGAAGAATTGGGACAAAAATTGGAAAATTTTTCAGGGACTTTGAAAAAATTTCAACTGGAATTTTAGCCATTTTTTGACGTGAAATTGTAAACATGTTGAAGTGGATTTTGAAAATTCTAGAGAGAATTTTAAAAGCTTCAAGAGAATTTCAACAATTTTGAGAGGGATTTGAAAAGTTTCAATGGGAATGGGAAGAATTGGGACAAAAATTGGAAAATTTTTAAGGGACTTTGAAAAAATTTCAACTGGAATTTTAGCCATTTTTTACGTGAAATTGTAAACGTGTTGAAGTGGATTTTGAAAATTCTAGAGAGAATTTTAAAAGCTTCAACAGAATTTCAACAATTTTGAGAGGGATTTGAAAAGTTTCAATGGGAATGGGAAGAATTGGGACAAAAATTGGAAAATTTTTAAGGGACTTTGAAAAAATTTCAACTGGAATTTTAGCAATTTTTTGACATGAAATTGTGAACATGTGGACCTGGATTTTGAAAATTCTAGAGAGAATTTTAAAAGCTTCAAGAGAATTTCAACAATTTTGAGAGGGATTTGAAAAGTTTCAATGGGAATGGGAAGAATTGGGACAAAAATTGGAAAATTTTTAAGGGACTTTGAAAAAATTTCAACTGGAATTTTAGCCATTTTTTTATGTGAAATTGTAAACATGTGGACATGGATTTTGAAAATTCTAGAGAGAGTTTTAAAAGCTTTAACAGAATTTCTACAATTTTGAGAGGGATTTGAAAAGTTTCAATGGGAATGGGAAGAATTGGGACAAAAATTGGAAAATTTTTAAGGGACTTTGAAAAAATTTCAACTGGAATTTTAGCCATTTTTTGACGTGAAATTGTAAACATGTGGACATGGATTTTGAAAATTCTAGAGAGAATTTTAAAAGCTTCAAGAGAATTTCAACACTTTTGAGAGGGATTTGAAAAGTTTCAATGGGAATGGGAAGAATTGGGACAAAAATTGGAAAATTTTTAAGGGACTTTGAAAAAATTTCAACTGGAATTTTAGCAATTTTTTGACGTGAAATTGTGAACATGTGGCCATGGATTTTGAAAATTCTAGAGAGAATTTTAAAAGCTTCAAGAGAATTTCAACAATTTTGAGAGGGATTTGAAAAGTTTCAATGGGAATGGGAAGAATTGGGACAAAAATTGGAAAATTTTTAAGGGACTTTGAAAAAATTTCAACTGGAATTTTAGCCATTTTTTGACGTGAAATTGTGAACATGTGGACATGGATTTTGAAAATTCTAGAGAGAATTTTAAAAGCTTCAAGAGAATTTCAACAATTTTGAGAGGGATTTGAAAAGTTTCAATGGGAAAGGGAAGAATTGGGACAAAAATTGGAAAATTTTTAAGGGACTTTGAAAAAATTTCAACTGGAATTTTAGCCATTTTTTGACGTGAAATTGTAAACATGTGGACATGGATTTTGAAAATTCTAGAGAGAATTTTAAAAGCTTCAAGAGAATTTCAACAATTTTGAGAGGGATTTGAAAAGTTTCAATGGGAATGGGAAGAATTGGGACAAAAATTGGAAAATTTTGAAGGGACTTTGAAAAAATTTCAACTGGAATTTTAGCCATTTTTTGACGTGAAATTGTAAACATGTGGACATGGATTTTGAAAATTCTAGAGAGAATTTTAAAAGCTTCAACAGAATTTCAACAATTTTGAGAGGGATTTGAAAAGTTTTAATGGGAATGGGAAGAATTGGGACAAAAATTGGAAAATTTTTAAGGGACTTTGAAAAAATTTCAACTGGAATTTTAGCCATTTTTTGACGAGAAATTGTAAACATGTGGACATGGATTTTGAAAATTCTAGAGAGAATTTTAAAAGCTTCAACAGAATTTCTACAATTTTGAGAGGGATTTGAAAAGTTTCAATGGGAATGGGAAGAATTGGGACAAAAATTGGAAAATTTTTAAGGGACTTTGAAAAAATTTCAACTGGAATTTTAGCCATTTTTTGACATGAAATTGTAAACATGTGGACATGGATTTTGAAAATTCTAGAGAGAATTTTAAAAGCTTCAACAGAATTTCAACCATTTTGAGAGGGATTTGAAAAGTTTCAATGGGAATGGGAAGAATTGGGACAAAAATTGGAAAATTTTTAAGGGACTTTGAAAAAATTTCAACTGGAATTTTAGCAATTTTTTGACATGAAATTGTAAACATGTGGACATGGATTTTGAAAATTCTAGAGAGAATTTTAAAAGCTTCAAGAGAATTTCAACAATTTTGAGAGGGATTTGAAAAGTTTCAATGGGAATGGGAAGAATTGGGACAAAAATTGGAAAATTTTTAAGGGACTTTGAAAAAATTTCAACTGGAATTTTAGCAATTTTTTGACGTGAAATTGTGAACATGTGGACATGGATTTTGAAAATTCTAGAAAGAATTTTAAAAGCTTCAAGAGAATTTCAACAATTTTGAGAGGGATTTGAAAAGTTTCAATGGGAATGGGAAGAATTGGGACAAAAATTGGAAAATTTTTCAGGGACTTTGAAAAAATTTCAACTGGAATTTTAGCCATTTTTTGACGTGAAATTGTAAACATGTTGAAGTGGATTTTGAAAATTCTAGAGAGAATTTTAAAAGCTTCAAGAGAATTTCAACAATTTTGAGAGGGATTTGAAAAGTTTCAATGGGAATGGGAAGAATTGGGACAAAAATTGGAAAATTTTTAAGGGACTTTGAAAAAATTTCAACTGGAATTTTAGCCATTTTTTACGTGAAATTGTAAACGTGTTGAAGTGGATTTTGAAAATTCTAGAGAGAATTTTAAAAGCTTCAAGAGAATTTCAACAATTTTGAGAGGGATTTGAAAAGTTTCAATGGGAATGGGAAGAATTGGGACAAAAATTGGAAAATTTTTAAGGGACTTTGAAAAAATTTCAACTGGAATTTTAGCAATTTTTTGACATGAAATTGTGAACATGTGGACCTGGATTTTGAAAATTCTAGAGAGAATTTTAAAAGCTTCAAGAGAATTTCAACAATTTTGAGAGGGATTTGAAAAGTTTCAATGGGAATGGGAAGAATTGGGACAAAAATTGGAAAATTTTTAAGGGACTTTGAAAAAATTTCAACTGGAATTTTAGCCATTTTTTTATGTGAAATTGTAAACATGTGGACATGGATTTTGAAAATTCTAGAGAGAGTTTTAAAAGCTTTAACAGAATTTCTACAATTTTGAGAGGGATTTGAAAAGTTTCAATGGGAATGGGAAGAATTGGGACAAAAATTGGAAAATTTTTAAGGGACTTTGAAAAAATTTCAACTGGAATTTTAGCCATTTTTTGACGTGAAATTGTAAACATGTGGACATGGATTTTGAAAATTCTAGAGAGAATTTTAAAAGCTTCAAGAGAATTTCAACACTTTTGAGAGGGATTTGAAAAGTTTCAATGGGAATGGGAAGAATTGGGACAAAAATTGGAAAATTTTTAAGGGACTTTGAAAAAATTTCAACTGGAATTTTAGCAATTTTTTGACGTGAAATTGTGAACATGTGGCCATGGATTTTGAAAATTCTAGAGAGAATTTTAAAAGCTTCAAGAGAATTTCAACAATTTTGAGAGGGATTTGAAAAGTTTCAATGGGAATGGGAAGAATTGGGACAAAAATTGGAAAATTTTTAAGGGACTTTGAAAAAATTTCAACTGGAATTTTAGCCATTTTTTGACGTGAAATTGTGAACATGTGGACATGGATTTTGAAAATTCTAGAGAGAATTTTAAAAGCTTCAAGAGAATTTCAACAATTTTGAGAGGGATTTGAAAAGTTTCAATGGGAAAGGGAAGAATTGGGACAAAAATTGGAAAATTTTTAAGGGACTTTGAAAAAATTTCAACTGGAATTTTAGCCATTTTTTGACGTGAAATTGTAAACATGTGGACATGGATTTTGAAAATTCTAGAGAGAATTTTAAAAGCTTCAAGAGAATTTCAACAATTTTGAGAGGGATTTGAAAAGTTTCAATGGGAATGGGAAGAATTGGGACAAAAATTGGAAAATTTTGAAGGGACTTTGAAAAAATTTCAACTGGAATTTTAGCCATTTTTTGATGTGAAATTGTAAACATGTTGAAGTGGATTTTGAAAATTCTAGAGAGAATTTTAAAAGCTTCAAGAGAATTTCAACAATTTTGAGAGGGATTTGAAAAGTTTCAATGGGAATGGGAAGAATTGGGACAAAAATTGGAAAATTTTTAAGGGACTTTGAAAAAATTTCAACTGGAATTTTAGCAATTTTTTGACGTGAAATTGTAAACATGTGGACATGAATTTTGAAAATTCTAGAGAGAATTTTAAAAGCTTCAAGAGAATTTCAACAATTTTGAGAGGGATTTGAAAAGTTTCAATGGGAATGGGAAGAATTGGGACAAAAATTGGAAAATTTTGAAGGGACTTTGAAAAAATTTCAACTGGAATTTTAGCAATTTTTTATGTGAAACTGTAAACATGTGGCCATGGATTTTGAAAATTCTAGAGAGAATTTTAAAAGCTTCAAGAGAATTTCAACAATTTTGAGAGGGATTTGAAAAGTTTCAATGGGAATGGGAAGAATTGGGACAAAAATTGGAAAATTTTTAAGGGACTTTGAAAAAATTTCAACTGGAATTTTAGCCATTTTTTGACGTGAAATTGTAAACATGTGGACATGGATTTTGAAAATTCTAGAGAGAATTTTAAAAGCTTTTACAGAATTTCAACAATTTTGAGAGGGATTTGAAAAGTTTCAATGGGAATGGGAAGAATTGGGACAAAAATTGGAAAATTTTTAAGGGACTTTGAAAAAATTTCAACTGGAATTTTAGCAATTTTTTGACGAGAAATTGTAAACATGTGGACATGGATTTTGAAAATTCTAGAGAGAATTTTAAAAGCTTCAACAGAATTTCAACACTTTTGAGAGGGATTTGAAAAGTTTCAATGGGAATGGGAAGAATTGGGACAAAAATTGGAAAATTTTGAAGGGACTTTGAAAAAATTTCAACTGGAATTTTAACAATTTTTTTATGTGAAATTGTAAACATGTGGACATGGATATGGAAAATTCTAGAGAGAATTTTAAAAGCTTCAACAGAATTTCAACAATTTTGAGAGGGATTTGAAAAGTTTCAATGGGAATGGGAAGAATTGGGACAAAAATTGGAAAATTTTTAAGGGACTTTGAAAAAATTTCAACTGGAATTTTAGCCATTTTTTGACGTGAAATTGTAAACATGTGGACATGGATTTTGAAAATTCTAGAGAGAATTTTTAAAGCTTCAAGAGAATTTCAACAATTTTGAGAGGGATTTGAAAAGTTTCAATGGGAATGGGAAGAATTGGGACAAAAATTGGAAAATTTTTAAGGGACTTTGAAAAAATTTCAACTGGAATTTTAGCCATTTTTTTACGTGAAATTGTGAACATGTGGCCATGGATTTTGAAAATTCTAGAGTGAATTTTAAAAGCTTCAAGAGAATTTCAACAATTTTGAGAGGGATTTGAAAAGTTTCAATGGGAATGGGAAGAATTGGGACAAAAATTGGAAAATTTTTAAGGGACTTTGAAAAAATTTCAACTGGAATTTTAGCCATTTTTTTTATGTGAAATTGTAAACATGTGGACATGGATTTTGAAAATTCTAGAGAGAATTTTAAAAGCTTTAACAGAATTTCTACAATTTTGAGAGGGATTTGAAAAGTTTCAATGGGAATGGGAAGAATTGGGACAAAAATTGGAAAATTTTTAAGGGACTTTGAAAAAATTTCAACTGGAATTTTAGCAATTTTTTGACGTGAAATTGTAAACATGTGGACATGGATTTTGAAAATTCTAGAGAGAATTTTAAAAGCTTCAACAGAATTTCAACAATTTTGAGAGGGATTTGAAAAGTTTCAATGGGAATGGGAAGAATTGGGACAAAAATTGGAAAATTTTTAAGGGACTTTGAAAAAATTTCAACTGGAATTTTAGCAATTTTTTGACGTGAAATTGTAAACATGTGGACATGGATTTTGAAAATTCTAGAGAGAATTTTAAAAGCTTCAAGAGAATTTCAACAATTTTGAGAGGGATTTGAAAAGTTTCAATGGGAATGGGAAGAATTGGGACAAAAATTGGAAAATTTTTAAGGGACTTTGAAAAAATTTCAACTGGAATTTTAGCCATTTTTTTATGTGAAATTGTAAAGATGTGGACATGGATTTTGAAAATTCTAGAGAGAGTTTTAAAAGCTTTAACAGAATTTCTACAATTTTGAGAGGGATTTGAAAAGTTTCAATGGGAATGGGAAGAATTGGGACAAAAATTGGAAAATTTTTAAGGGACTTTGAAAAAATTTCAACTGGAATTTTAGCCATTTTTTGACATGAAACTGTAAACATGTGGCCATGGATTTTGAAACTTCTAGAGAGAATTTTAAAAGCTTCAAGAGAATTTCAACAATTTTGAGAGGGATTTGAAAAGTTTCAATGGGAATGGGAAGAATTGGGACAAAAATTGGAAAATTTTTAAGGGACTTGGAAAAATTTCAACTGGAATTTTAGCAATTTTTTGACGTGAAATTGTAAACATGTGGACATGGATTTTGAAAATTCTAGAGAGAATTTTAAAAGCTTCAACAGAATTTCAACAATTTTGAGAGGGATTTGAAAAGTTTCAATGGGAATGGGAAGAATTGGGACAAAAATTGGAAAATTTTTAAGGGACTTTGAAAAAATTTCAACTGGAATTTTAGCAATTTTTTGACGAGAAATTGTAAACATGTGGACATGGATTTTGAAAATTCTAGAGAGAATTTTAAAAGCTTCAACAGAATTTCAACACTTTTGAGAGGGATTTGAAAAGTTTCAATGGGAATGGGAAGAATTGGGACAAAAATTGGAAAATTTTTAAGGGACTTTGAAAAAATTTCAACTGGAATTTTAACAATTTTTTTATGTGAAATTGTAAACATGTGGACATGGATATGGAAAATTCTAGAGAGAATTTTAAAAGCTTCAACAGAATTTCAACAATTTTGAGAGGGATTTGAAAAGTTTCAATGGGAATGGGAAGAATTGGGACAAAAATTGGAAAATTTTTAAGGGACTTTGAAAAAATTTCAACTGGAATTTTAGCCATTTTTTGACGTGAAATTGTAAACATGTGGACATGGATTTTGAAAATTCTAGAGAGAATTTTTAAAGCTTCAAGAGAATTTCTACAATTTTGAGAGGGATTTGAAAAGTTTCAATGGGAATGGGAAGAATTGGGACAAAAATTGGAAAATTTTTAAGGGACTTTGAAAAAATTTCAACTGGAATTTTAGCCATTTTTTTACGTGAAATTGTGAACATGTGGACATGGATTTTGAAAATTCTAGAGTGAATTTTAAAAGCTTCAAGAGAATTTCAACAATTTTGAGAGGGATTTGAAAAGTTTCAATGGGAATGGGAAGAATTGGGACAAAAATTGGAAAATTTTTAAGGGACTTTGAAAAAATTTCAACTGGAATTTTAGCCATTTTTTTTATGTGAAATTGTAAACATGTGGACATGGATTTTGAAAATTCTAGAGAGAATTTTAAAAGCTTTAACAGAATTTCTACAATTTTGAGAGGGATTTGAAAAGTTTCAATGGGAATGGGAAGAATTGGGACAAAAATTGGAAAATTTTTAAGGGACTTTGAAAAAATTTCAACTGGAATTTTAGCAATTTTTTGACGTGAAATTGTAAACATGTGGACATGGATTTTGAAAATTCTAGAGAGAATTTTAAAAGCTTCAACAGAATTTCAACAATTTTGAGAGGGATTTGAAAAGTTTCAATGGGAATGGGAAGAATTGGGACAAAAATTGGAAAATTTTTAAGGGACTTTGAAAAAATTTCAACTGGAATTTTAGCAATTTTTTGACGTGAAATTGTAAACATGTGGACATGGATTTTGAAAATTCTAGAGAGAATTTTAAAAGCTTCAAGAGAATTTCAACAATTTTGAGAGGGATTTGAAAAGTTTCAATGGGAATGGGAAGAATTGGGACAAAAATTGGAAAATTTTTAAGGGACTTTGAAAAAATTTCAACTGGAATTTTAGCCATTTTTTTATGTGAAATTGTAAAGATGTGGACATGGATTTTGAAAATTCTAGAGAGAGTTTTAAAAGCTTTAACAGAATTTCTACAATTTTGAGAGGGATTTGAAAAGTTTCAATGGGAATGGGAAGAATTGGGACAAAAATTGGAAAATTTTTAAGGGACTTTGAAAAAATTTCAACTGGAATTTTAGCCATTTTTTGACATGAAACTGTAAACATGTGGCCATGGATTTTGAAAATTCTAGAGAGAATTTTAAAAGCTTCAACAGAATTTCAACAATTTTGAGAGGGATTTGAAAAGTTTCAATGGGAATGGGAAGAATTGGGACAAAAATTGGAAAATTTTTAAGGGACTTTGAAAAAATTTCAACTGGAATTTTAGCAATTTTTTGACGAGAAATTGTAAACATGTGGACATGGATTTTGAAAATTCTAGAGAGAATTTTAAAAGCTTCAACAGAATTTCAACACTTTTGAGAGGGATTTGAAAAGTTTCAATGGGAATGGGAAGAATTGGGACAAAAATTGGAAAATTTTTAAGGGACTTTGAAAAAATTTCAACTGGAATTTTAACAATTTTTTTATGTGAAATTGTAAACATGTGGACATGGATATGGAAAATTCTAGAGAGAATTTTAAAAGCTTCAACAGAATTTCAACAATTTTGAGAGGGATTTGAAAAGTTTCAATGGGAATGGGAAGAATTGGGACAAAAATTGGAAAATTTTTAAGGGACTTTGAAAAAATTTCAACTGGAATTTTAGCCATTTTTTGACGTGAAATTGTAAACATGTGGACATGGATTTTGAAAATTCTAGAGAGAATTTTTAAAGCTTCAAGAGAATTTCTACAATTTTGAGAGGGATTTGAAAAGTTTCAATGGGAATGGGAAGAATTGGGACAAAAATTGGAAAATTTTTAAGGGACTTTGAAAAAATTTCAACTGGAATTTTAGCCATTTTTTTTACGTGAAATTGTGAACATGTGGACATGGATTTTGAAAATTCTAGAGTGAATTTTAAAAGCTTCAAGAGAATTTCAACAATTTTGAGAGGGATTTGAAAAGTTTCAATGGGAATGGGAAGAATTGGGACAAAAATTGGAAAATTTTTAAGGGACTTTGAAAAAATTTCAACTGGAATTTTAGCCATTTTTTTTATGTGAAATTGTAAACATGTGGACATGGATTTTGAAAATTCTAGAGAGAATTTTAAAAGCTTTAACAGAATTTCTACAATTTTGAGAGGGATTTGAAAAGTTTCAATGGGAATGGGAAGAATTGGGACAAAAATTGGAAAATTTTTAAGGGACTTTGAAAAATTTCAACTGGAATTTTAGCAATTTTTTGACGTGAAATTGTAAACATGTGGACATGGATTTTGAAAATTCTAGAGAGAATTTTAAAAGCTTCAAGAGAATTTCAACAATTTTGAGAGGGATTTGAAAAGTTTCAATGGGAATGGGAAGAATTGGGACAAAAATTGGAAAATTTTTAAGGGACTTTGAAAAAATTTCAACTGGAATTTTAGCAATTTTTTGACGTGAAATTGTAAACATGTGGACATGGATTTTGAAAATTCTAGAGAGAATTTTAAAAGCTTCAAGAGAATTTCAACAATTTTGAGAGGGATTTGAAAAGTTTCAATGGGAATGGGAAGAATTGGGACAAAAATTGGAAAATTTTTAAGGGACTTTGAAAAAATTTCAACTGGAATTTTAGCCATTTTTTTATGTGAAATTGTAAACATGTGGACATGGATTTTGAAAATTCTAGAGAGAGTTTTAAAAGCTTTAACAGAATTTCTACAATTTTGAGAGGGATTTGAAAAGTTTCAATGGGAATGGGAAGAATTGGGACAAAAATTGGAAAATTTTTAAGGGACTTTGAAAAAATTTCAACTGGAATTTTAGCCAGTTTTTGACATGAAACTGTAAACATGTGGCCATGGATTTTGAAAATTCTAGAGAGAATTTTAAAAGCTTCAAGAGAATTTCAACAATTTTGAGAGGGATTTGAAAAGTTTCAATGGGAATGGGAAGAATTGGGACAAAAATTGGAAATTTTTAAGGGACTTGGAAAAATTTCAACTGGAATTTTAGCCATTTTTTACGTGAAATTGTAAACATGTGGACATGGATTTTGAAAATTCTAGAGAGAATTTTAAAAGCTTCAACAGAATTTCAACAATTTTGAGAGGGATTTGAAAAGTTTTAATGGGAATGGGAAGAATTGGGACAAAAATTGGAAAATTTTTAAGGGACTTTGAAAAAATTTCAACTGGAATTTTAGCCATTTTTTGACGAGAAATTGTAAACATGTGGACATGGATTTTGAAAATTCTAGAGAGAATTTTAAAAGCTTCAACAGAATTTCTACAATTTTGAGAGGGATTTGAAAAGTTTCAATGGGAATGGGAAGAATTGGGACAAAAATTGGAAAATTTTAAGGGACTTTGAAAAATTTCAACTGGAATTTTAGCCATTTTTTGACATGAAATTGTAAACATGTGGACATGGATTTTGAAAATTCTAGAGAGAATTTTAAAAGCTTCAACAGAATTTCAACACTTTTGAGAGGGATTTGAAAAGTTTCAATGGGAATGGGAAGAATTGGGACAAAAATTGGAAAATTTTTAAGGGACTTTGAAAAAATTTCAACTGGAATTTTAGCAATTTTTTGACATGAAATTGTAAACATGTGGACATGGATTTTGAAAATTCTAGAGAGAATTTTAAAAGCTTTTACAGAATTTCTACAATTTTGAGAGGGATTTGAAAAGTTTCAATGGGAATGGGAAGAATTGGGACAAAAATTGGAAAATTTTTCAGGGACTTTGAAAAAATTTCAACTGGAATTTTAGCCATTTTTTGACGTGAAATTGTAAACATGTTGAAGTGGATTTTGAAAATTCTAGAGAGAATTTTAAAAGCTTCAAGAGAATTTCAACAATTTTGAGAGGGATTTGAAAAGTTTCAATGGGAATGGGAAGAATTGGGACAAAAATTGGAAAATTTTTAAGGGACTTTGAAAAAATTTCAACTGGAATTTTAGCCATTTTTTACGTGAAATTGTAAACATGTTGAAGTGGATTTTGAAAATTCTAGAGAGAATTTTAAAAGCTTCAACAGAATTTCAACAATTTTGAGAGGGATTTGAAAAGTTTCAATGGGAATGGGAAGAATTGGGACAAAAATTGGAAAATTTTTAAGGGACTTTGAAAAAATTTCAACTGGAATTTTAACAATTTTTTTATGTGAAATTGTGAACATGTGGACCTGGATTTTGAAAATTCTAGAGAGAATTTTAAAAGCTTCAAGAGAATTTCAACAATTTTGAGAGGGATTTGAAAAGTTTCAATGGGAATGGGAAGAATTGGGACAAAAATTGGAAAATTTTTAAGGGACTTTGAAAAAATTTCAACTGGAATTTTAGCCATTATTTTATGTGAAATTGTAAACATGTGGACATGGATTTTGAAAATTCTAGAGAGAATTTTAAAAGCTTCAAGAGAATTTCAACAATTTTGAGAGGGATTTGAAAAGTTTCAATGGGAATGGGAAGAATTGGGACAAAAATTGGAAAATTTTTCAGGGACTTGGAAAAATTTCAACTGGAATTTTAGCAATTTTTTGACGTGAAATTGTAAACATGTGGACATGGATTTTGAAAATTCTAGAGAGAATTTTAAAAGCTTCAAGAGAATTTCAACACTTTTGAGAGGGATTTGAAAAGTTTTAATGGGAATGGGAAGAATTGGGACAAAAATTGGAAAATTTTTAAGGGACTTTGAAAAAATTTCAACTGGAATTTTAGCCATTTTTTGACGAGAAATTGTAAACATGTGGACATGGATTTTGAAAATTCTAGAGAGAATTTTAAAAGCTTCAACAGAATTTCTACAATTTTGAGAGGGGATTTGAAAAGTTTCAATGGGAATGGGAAGAATTGGGACAAAAATTGGAAAATTTTTAAGGGACTTTGAAAAAATTTCAACTGGAATTTTAGCCATTTTTTGACATGAAATTGTAAACATGTGGACATGGATTTTGAAAATTCTAGAGAGAATTTTAAAAGCTTCAACAGAATTTCAACCATTTTGAGAGGGATTTGAAAAGTTTCAATGGGAATGGGAAGAATTGGGACAAAAATTGGAAAATTTTTAAGGGACTTTGAAAAAATTTCAACTGGAATTTTAGCAATTTTTTGACATGAAATTGTAAACATGTGGACATGGATTTTGAAAATTCTAGAGAGAATTTTAAAAGCTTTTACAGAATTTCTACAATTTTGAGAGGGATTTGAAAAGTTTCAATGGGAATGGGAAGAATTGGGACAAAAATTGGAAAATTTTTAAGGGACTTTGAAAAATTTCAACTGGAATTTTAGCAATTTTTTGACGTGAAATTGTGAACATGTGGCCATGGATTTTGAAAATTCTAGAGAGAATTTTAAAAGCTTCAACAGAATTTCAACAATTTTGAGAGGGATTTGAAAAGTTTCAATGGGAATGGGAAGAATTGGGACAAAAATTGGAAAATTTTTCAGGACTTTGAAAAAATTTCAACTGGAATTTTAGCCATTTTTTGACGTGAAATTGTAAACATGTTGAAGTGGATTTTGAAAATTCTAGAGAGAATTTTAAAAGCTTCAAGAGAATTTCAACAATTTTGAGAGGGATTTGAAAAGTTTCAATGGGAATGGGAAGAATTGGGACAAAAATTGGAAAATTTTAAGGGACTTTGAAAAAATTTCAACTGGAATTTTAGCCATTTTTTACGTGAAATTGTAAACATGTTGAAGTGGATTTTGAAAATTCTAGAGAGAATTTTAAAAGCTTCAAGAGAATTTCAACAATTTTGAGAGGGATTTGAAAAGTTTCAATGGGAATGGGAAGAATTGGGACAAAAATTGGAAAATTTTTAAGGGACTTTGAAAAAATTTCAACTGGAATTTTAACAATTTTTTTATGTGAAATTGTGAACATGTGGACCTGGATTTTGAAAATTCTAGAGAGAATTTTAAAAGCTTCAAGAGAATTTCAACAATTTTGAGAGGGATTTGAAAAGTTTCAATGGGAATGGGAAGAATTGGGACAAAAATTGGAAAATTTTTAAGGGACTTTGAAAAAATTTCAACTGGAATTTTAGCCATTTTTTTATGTGAAATTGTAAACATGTGGACATGGATTTTGAAAATTCTAGAGAGAATTTTAAAAGCTTCAAGAGAATTTCAACAATTTTGAGAGGGATTTGAAAAGTTTCAATGGGAATGGGAAGAATTGGGACAAAAATTGGAAAATTTTTAAGGGACTTTGAAAAATTTCAACTGGAATTTTAGCCATTTTTTTACGTGAAATTGTGAACATGTGGACATGGATTTTGAAAATTCTAGAGTGAATTTTAAAAGCTTCAAGAGAATTTCAACAATTTTGAGAGGGATTTGAAAAGTTTCAATGGGAATGGGAAGAATTGGGACAAAAATTGGAAAATTTTTAAGGGACTTTGAAAAAATTTCAACTGGAATTTTAGCCATTTTTTGACGTGAAATTGTAAACATGTGGACATGGATTTTGAAAATTCTAGAGAGAATTTTAAAAGCTTTAACAGAATTTCTACAATTTTGAGAGGGATTTGAAAAGTTTCAATGGGAATGGGAAGAATTGGGACAAAAATTGGAAAATTTTTAAGGGACTTTGAAAAAATTTCAACTGGAATTTTAGCCATTTTTTACGTGAAATTGTAAACATGTTGAAGTGGATTTTGAAAATTCTAGAGAGAATTTTAAAAGCTTCAACAGAATTTCAACAATTTTGAGAGTGATTTGAAAAGTTTCAATGGGAATGGGAAGAATTGGGACAAAAATGTGAAAATTTTTAAGGGACTTTGAAAAAATTTCAACTGGAATTTTAGCAATTTTTTGACGTGAAATTGTAAACATGTGGACATGGATTTTGAAAATTCTAGAGAGAATTTTAAAAGCTTCAACAGAATTTCAACAATTTTGAGAGGGATTTGAAAAGTTTCAATGGGAATGGGAAGAATTGGGACAAAAATTGGAAAATTTTTAATGGATTTTGAAAAAATTTCAACTGAATTTTAGCCATTTTTTAATGTGAAATTGTAAACATGTGGACATGGATTTTGAAAATTCTAGAGAGAGTTTTAAAAGCTTTAACAGAATTTCTACAATTTTGAGAGGGATTGAAAAGTTTCAATGGGAATGGGAAGAATTGGGACAAAAATTGGAAAATTTTTAAGGGACTTTGAAAAAATTTCAACTGGAATTTTAGCCATTTTTTTAAGTGAAATTGTAAACATGTGGCCATGGATTTTGAAAATTCTAGAGAGAATTTTAAAAGCTTCAACAGAATTTCAACACTTTTGAGAGGGATTTGAAAAGTTTCAATGGGAATGGGAAGAATTGGGACAAAAATTGGAAAATTTTGAAGGGACTTTGAAAAAATTTCAACTGGAATTTTAGCCATTTTTTGACGTGAAATTGTGAACATGTGGACATGGATTTTGAAAATTCTAGAGAGAATTTTAAAAGCTTCAAGAGAATTTCAACCATTTTGAGAGGGATTTGAAAAGTTTCAATGGGAATGGGAAGAATTGGGACAAAAATTGGAAAACTTTTCAGGGACTTTGAAAAAATTTCAACTGGAATTTTAGCCATTTTTTGACGTGAAATTGTAAACATGTGGACATGGATTTTGAAAATTCTAGAGAGAATTTTAAAAGCTTCAAGAGAATTTCAACAATTTTGAGAGGGATTTGAAAAGTTTCAATGGGAATGGGAAGAATTGGGACAAAAATTGGAAAATTTTTAAGGGACTTTGAAAAAATTTCAACTGGAATTTTAGCAATTTTTTGACATGAAATTGTAAACATGTGGACATGGATTTTGAAAATTCTAGAGAGAATTTTAAAAGCTTCAACAGAATTTCAACAATATTGAGAGGGATTTGAAAAGTTTCAATGGGAATGGGAAGAATTGGGACAAAAATTGGAAAATTTTTAAGGGACTTTGAAAAAATTTCAACTGGAATTTTAGCCATTTTTTGACGTGAAATTGTAAACATGTGGACCTGGATTTTGAAAATTCTAGAGAGAATTTTAAAAGCTTCAAGAGAATTTCAACAATTTTGAGAGGGATTTGAAAAGTTTCAATGGGAATGGGAAGAATTGGGACAAAAATTGGAAAATTTTTAAGGGACTTTGAAAAAATTTCAACTGGAATTTTAGCCATTTTTTGACGTGAAATTGTAAACATGTGGACATGGATTTTGAAAATTCTAGAGAGAATTTTAAAAGCTTCAAGAGAATTTCAACAATTTTGAGAGGGATTTGAAAAGTTTCAATGGGAATGGGAAGAATTGGGACAAAAATTGGAAAATTTTTAAGGGACTTTGAAAAAATTTCAACTGGAATTTTAGCCATTTTTTTACATGAAATTGTGAACATGTGGACATGGATTTTGAAAATTCTAGAGTGAATTTTAAAAGCTTCAACAGAATTTCAACAATTTTGAGAGGGATTTGAAAAGTTTCAATGGGAATGGGAAGAATTGGGACAAAAATTGGAAAATTTTGAGGGACTTTGAAAAAATTTAAACTGGAATTTTAGCCATTTTTTGACGTGAAATTGTAAACATGTGGACATGGATTTTGAAAATTCTAGAGAGAATTTTAAAAGCTTCAACAGAATTTCAACCATTTTGAGAGGGATTTGAAAAGTTTCAATGGGAATGGGAAGAATTGGGACAAAAATTGGAAAATTTTTAAGGGACTTTGAAAAAATTTCAACTGGAATTTTAGCCTTTTTTTACGTGAAATTGTAAACATGTGGACATGGATTTTGAAAATTCTAGAGAGAATTTTAAAAGCTTCAACAGAATTTCAACAATTTTGAGAGGGATTTGAAAAGTTTCAATGGGAATGGGAAGAATTGGGACAAAAATTGGAAAATTTTTAAGGGACTTTGAAAAAATTTCAACTGGACTTTTAGCCATTTTTTGACGTGAAATTGTAAACATGTGGACATGGATTTTGAAAATTCTAGAGAGAATTTTAAAAGCTTCAAGAGAATTTCAACAATTTTGAGAGGGATTTGAAAAGTTTCAATGGGAAAGGGAAGAATTGGGACAAAAATTGGAAAATTTTTAAGGGACTTTGAAAAAATTTCAACTGGAATTTTAGCCATTTTTTGACGTGAAATTGTAAACATGTGGACATGGATTTTGAAAATTCTAGAGAGAATTTTAAAAGCTTCAAGAGAATTTCAACAATTTTGAGAGGGATTTGAAAAGTTTCAATGGGAATGGGAAGAATTGGGACAAAAATTGGAAAATTTTTAAGGGACTTTGAAAAAATTTCAACTGCAATTTTAGCAATTTTTTGACGAGAAATTGTAAACATGTGGACATGGATTTTGAAAATTCTAGAGAGAATTTTAAAAGCTTTAACAGAATTTCTACAATTTTGAGAGGGATTTGAAAAGTTTCAATGGGAATGGGAAGAATTGGGACAAAAATTGGAAAATTTTTAAGGGACTTTGAAAAAATTTAAACTGGAATTTTAGCCATTTTTTGACGTGAAATTGTAAACATGTGGACATGGATTTTGAAAATTCTAGAGAGAATTTTAAAAGCTTCAACAGAATTTCAACCATTTTGAGAGGGATTTGAAAAGTTTCAATGGGAATGGGAAGAATTGGGACAAAAATTGGAAAATTTTTAAGGGACTTTGAAAAATTTCAACTGGAATTTTAGCCTTTTTTTTACGTGAAATTGTAAACATGTGGACATGGATTTTGAAAATTCTAGAGAGAATTTTAAAAGCTTCAACAGAATTTCAACAATTTTGAGAGGGATTTGAAAAGTTTCAATGGGAATGGGAAGAATTGGGACAAAAATTGGAAAATTTTTAAGGGACTTTGAAAAAATTTCAACTGGACTTTTAGCCATTTTTTGACGTGAAATTGTAAACATGTGGACATGGATTTTGAAAATTCTAGAGAGAATTTTAAAAGCTTCAAGAGAATTTCAACAATTTTGAGAGGGATTTGAAAAGTTTCAATGGGAAAGGGAAGAATTGGGACAAAAATTGGAAAATTTTTAAGGGACTTTGAAAAAATTTCAACTGGAATTTTAGCCATTTTTTGACGTGAAATTGTAAACATGTGGACATGGATTTTGAAAATTCTAGAGAGAATTTTAAAAGCTTCAAGAGAATTTCAACAATTTTGAGAGGGATTTGAAAAGTTTCAATGGGAATGGGAAGAATTGGGACAAAAATTGGAAAATTTTTAAGGGACTTTGAAAAAATTTCAACTGCAATTTTAGCAATTTTTTGACGAGAAATTGTAAACATGTGGACATGGATTTTGAAAATTCTAGAGAGAATTTTAAAAGCTTTAACAGAATTTCTACAATTTTGAGAGGGATTTGAAAAGTTTCAATGGGAATGGGAAGAATTGGGACAAAAATTGGAAAATTTTTAAGGGACTTTGAAAAAATTTAAACTGGAATTTTAGCCATTTTTTGACGTGAAATTGTAAACATGTGGACATGGATTTTGAAAATTCTAGAGAGAATTTTAAAAGCTTCAAGAGAATTTCAACAATTTTGAGAGGGATTTGAAAAGTTTCAATGGGAATGGGAAGAATTGGGACAAAAATTGGAAAATTTTTAAGGGACTTTGAAAAAATTTCAACTGGAATTTTAGCCATTTTTTTAAGTGAAATTGTAAACATGTGGACATGGATTTTGAAAATTCTAGAGAGAATTTTAAAAGCTTCAAGAGAATTTCAACAATTTTGAGAGGGATTTGAAAAGTTTCAATGGGAATGGGAAGAATTGGGACAAAAATTGGAAAATTTTTAAGGGACTTTGAAAAAATTTCAACTGGAATTTTAGCCATTTTTGACGTGAAATTGTAAACATGTGGACATGGATTTTGAAAATTCTAGAGAGAATTTTAAAAGCTTCAAGAGAATTTCAACAATTTTGAGAGGGATTTGAAAAGTTTCAATGGGAATGGGAAGAATTGGG
>NW_028117020.1:0-29361 GCF_964273445.1 Streptopelia decaocto | reverse complement strand
GGACAGTGCAGTGATGGACAGTGCAGTGATGGACAGTGCAGAGTGATGGACAGTGCAGTGATGGACAGTGCAGTGATGGACAGTGCAGGTGATGGACAGTGCAGTGATGGACAGTGGCAGTGATGGACAGGGCAGTGATGGACAGTGCAGTGATGGACAGTGGCAGTGATGGACAGTGAGAGTGATGGACAGTGCAGTGATGGACAGTGCAGTGATGGACAGTGAGAGTGATGGACAGGGCAGAGTGATGGACAGTGCAGTGATGGACAGTGAGAGTGATGGACAGTGCAGAGTGATGGACAGTGCAGTGATGGACAGTGCAGTGATGGACAGTGCAGAGTGATGGACAGTGCAGTGATGGACAGTGCAGTGATGGACAGTGCGAGTGATGGACAGTGCAGTGATGGACAGTGGAGTGATGGACAGTGCAGTGATGGACAGTTGCAGTGATGGACAGTGCAGTGATGGACAGTGCAGTGGATGGACAGTGCAGTGATGGACAGGGCAGTGATGGACAGGGCAGTGATGGACAGTGCAGAGTGATGGACAGTGCAGTGATGGACAGGGCAGTGATGGACAGTGCAGTGATGGACAGGGCAGTGATGGACAGTGAGAGTGATGGACAGTGCAGTGATGGACAGTGCAGTGATGGACAGTGCAGTGATGGACAGTGCAGAGTGATGGACAGTGCAGTGATGGACAGTGCAGTGATGGACAGTGCAGAGTGATGGACAGTGCAGTGATGGACAGTGCAGAGTGATGGACAGTGCGAGTGATGGACAGTGCAGTGATGGACAGTGAGAGTGATGGACAGTGCAGTGATGGACAGTGCAGAGTGATGGACAGTGCAGTGATGGACAGTGCAGTGATGGACAGTGCAGTGATGGACAGGGCAGTGATGGACAGTGAGAGTGATGGACAGTGCAGAGTGATGGACAGTGCAGTGATGGACAGTGAGAGTGATGGACAGTGCAAGTGATGGACAGTGCAGTGATGGACAGTGAGAGTGATGGACAGTGCAGAGTGATGGACAGTGCAGTGATGGACAGTGCAGTGATGGACAGTGCAGTGATGGACAGTGCAGTGATGGACAGTGCAGTGATGGACAGGAGTGATGGACAGTGCAGTGATGGACAGTGCAGAGTGATGGACAGTGCAGTGATGGACAGTGCAGAGTGATGGACAGTGCAGTGATGGACAGTGCAGTGATGGAGGTGGACAGTGCAGAGTGATGGACAGTGCAGAGTGATGGACAGTGCAGTGATGGACAGGGCAGTGATGGACAGTGCAGTGATGGACAGGGCAGTGATGGACAGTGAGAGTGATGGACAGTGCAGTGATGGACAGTGCAGTGATGGACAGGGCAGTGATGGACAGTGAGAGTGATGGACAGTGCAGAGTGACTGGACAGTGCAGTGATGGACAGTGAGAGTGATGGACAGTGCAGAGTGATGGACACGTAACGCAGTGATGGACAGTGAGAGTGATGGACAGGGCAGAGTGATGGACAGTGCAGTGATGGACAGTGCAGTGATGGACAGTGCAGTGATGGACAGTGCAGAGTGATGGACAGTGCAGTGATGGACAGTGCAGTGATGGACAGGGCAGTGATGGACAGGGCAGTGATGGACAGTGAGAGTGATGGACAGTGCAGTGATGGACAGTGCAGTGATGGACAGTGCAGTGATGGACAGTGCAGTGATGGACAGTGCAGAGTGATGGACAGTGCAGTGATGGACAGTGCAGTGATGGACAGTGCAGTGATGGACAGGGCAAGTGATGGACAGTGCAGAGTGATGGACAGTGCAGTGATGGACAGTGCAGTGATGGACAGGGCAGTGATGGACAGTGCAGAGTGATGGACAGTGCAGAGTGATGGACAGTGCAGTGATGGACAGGGCGAGTGATGGACAGTGCAGTGATGGACAGTGCAGTGATGGACAGGGCAGTGATGGACAGGGCAGTGATGGACAGGGCAGTGATGGACAGTGAGAGTGATGGACAGTGCAGTGATGGACAGTGCAGTGATGGACAGTGCAGAGTGATGGACAGTGCAGTGATGGACAGTGCAGTGATGGACAGTGCGACAGAGAGTGATGGACAGTGCAGTGATGGACAGTGCAGTGATGGACAGGGCAGTGATGGACAGTGCAGTGATGGACAGTGCAGAGTGATGGACAGTGCAGTGATGGACAGTGCAGTGATGGACAGTGCAGTGATGGACAGTGCAGTGATGGACAGTGCAGAGTGATGGACAGGGCAGTGATGGACAGTGCAGAGTGATGGACAGTGCAGTGATGGACAGTGCAGTGATGGACAGTGCAGTGATGGACAGGGCAGAGTGATGGACAGTGCAGTGATGGACAGTGAGAGTGATGGACAGTGAGAGTGATGGACAGGGCAGAGTGATGGACAGTGCAGTGATGGACAGTGCAGTGATGGACAGTGCAGAGTGATGGACAGTGCAGGATGGACAGTGATGGACAGTGCAGTGATGGACAGTGCAGAGTGATGGACAGTGCAGTGATGGACAGTGAGAGTGATGGACAGTGCAGTGATGGACAGTGCAGAGTGATGGACAGTGCAGTGATGGACAGTGCAGTGATGGACAGTGCAGAGTGATGGACAGTGCAGTGATGGACAGTGCAGTGATGGACAGTGCAGAGTGATGGACAGGGCAGAGTGATGGACAGTGCAGTGATGGACAGTGCAGTGATGGACAGGGCAGAGTGATGGACAGTGCAGTGATGGACAGTGCGAGTGATGGACAGTGCAGTGATGGACAGTGCAGTGATGGACAGTGAGAGTGATGGACAGTGCAGAGTGATGGACAGTGCAGTGATGGACAGTGAGAGTGATGGACAGTGCAGTGATGGACAGTGCAGTGATGGACAGTGAGAGTGATGGACAGGGCAGAGTGATGGACAGTGCAGTGATGGACAGTGCAGTGATGGACAGTGCAGTGATGGACAGTGCAGAGTGATGGACAGTGCAGTGATGGACAGTGCAGTGATGGACAGGGCGAGTGATGGACAGGGCAGTGATGGACAGTGAGAGTGATGGACAGTGCAGTGATGGACAGTGCAGTGATGGACAGTGCAGTGATGGACAGGGCAGAGTGATGGACAGTGCAGTGATGGACAGTGCAGTGATGGACAGTGAGAGTGATGGACAGTGCAGAGTGATGGACAGTGCAGTGATGGACAGTGCGAGTGATGGACAGTGCAGAGTGATGGACAGTGCAGTGATGGACAGTGCAGTGATGGACAGTGGCAGTGATGGACAGTGCAGTGATGGACAGTGCAGAGTGATGGACAGTGCAGTGATGGACAGGGCAGGAGTGATGGACAGTGCAGTGATGGACAGTGCAGTGATGGACAGTGCAGTGATGGACAGTGCAGTGATGGACAGTGCAGTGATGGACAGTGCAGTGATGGACAGTGCAGTGATGGACAGTGCAGTGATGGACAGTGCAGTGATGGACAGTGAGAGTGATGGACAGTGCAGTGATGGACAGTGAGAGTGATGGACAGTGCAGTGATGGACAGTGCAGTGATGGACAGTGAGTGATGGACAGTGCAGTGATGGACAGTGCAGTGATGGACAGTGCAGTGATGGACAGGGCAGTGATGGACAGGGCAGTGATGGACAGTGACAGTGATGGACAGTGCAGTGATGGACAGTGCGAGTGATGGACAGGGCAGTGATGGACAGTGCAGTGATGGACAGTGAGAGTGATGGACAGTGCAGAGTGATGGACAGTGCAGTGATGGACAGTGCAGAGTGATGGACAGTGCAGAGTGATGGACAGTGCAGTGATGGACAGTGAGAGTGATGGACAGTGCAGAGTGATGGACAGTGCAGTGATGGACAGTGCAGAGTGATGGACAGTGCAGAGTGATGGACAGTGCAGTGATGGACAGTGCAGTGATGGACAGTGCAGTGATGGACAGTGCAGAGTGATGGACAGTGCAGTGATGGACAGTGCAGTGATGGACAGTGCAGTGATGGACAGGGCAGTGATGGACAGTGCAGAGTGATGGACAGTGCAGTGATGGACAGTGCAGTGATGGACAGTGAGAGTGATGGACAGTGCAGTGATGGACAGTGCAGTGATGGACAGTGAGAGTGATGGACAGTGCAGAGTGATGGACAGTGCAGTGATGGACAGTGCAGTGATGGACAGTGCAGTGATGGACAGGGCAGAGTGATGGACAGTGCAGTGATGGACAGTGCAGTGATGGACAGGGCAGTGATGGACAGTGCAGTGATGGACAGTGAGAGTGATGGACAGTGCAGTGATGGACAGTGCAGTGATGGACAGTGGCAGTGATGGACAGTGCAGTGATGGACAGTGCAGAGTGATGGACAGTGCAGTGATGGACAGTGCAGTGATGGACAGATGGACAGGGCAGAGTGATGGACAGGGCAGAGTGATGGACAGTGCAGTGATGGACAGTGAGAGTGATGGACAGTGCAGTGATGGACAGTGCAGTGATGGACAGTGCAGAGTGATGGACAGTGCAGTGATGGACAGGGCAGTGATGGACAGGGCAGTGATGGACAGTGAGAGTGATGGACAGTGCAGTGATGGACAGTGCAGTGATGGACAGTGCAGAGTGATGGACAGTGCAGTGATGGACAGTGCAGAGTGATGGACAGTGCAGTGATGGACAGTGCAGTGATGGACAGTGAGAGTGATGGACAGGGCAGAGTGATGGACAGTGCAGTGATGGACAGTGCAGTGATGGACAGGGCAGTGATGGACAGGGCAGTGATGGACAGTGCAGAGTGATGGACAGTGCAGTGATGGACAGTGCAGTGATGGACAGTGACAGTGATGGACAGTGCAGTGATGGACAGTGAGAGTGATGGACAGTGCAGTGATGGACAGTGCAGTGATGGACAGTGCAGTGATGGACAGGGCAGAGTGATGGACAGTGCAGTGATGGACAGTGCAGTGATGGACAGGGCAGTGATGGACAGTGCAGTGATGGACAGTGCAGTGATGGACAGTGCAGTGATGGACAGTGCAGAGTGATGGACAGTGCAGTGATGGACAGTGCAGTGATGGACAGTGCAGTGATGGACAGTGCAGTGATGGACAGTGCAGAGTGATGGACAGTGCAGAGTGATGGACAGTGCAGTGATGGACAGTGCAGTGATGGACAGGGCAGTGATGGACAGTGCAGTGATGGACAGTGCAGAGTGATGGACAGTGCAGTGATGGACAGTGCAGTGATGGACAGTGCAGAGTGATGGACAGTGCAGTGATGGACAGTGCAGAGTGATGGACAGTGCAGTGATGGACAGTGCAGTGATGGACAGTGCAGAGTGATGGACAGTGCAGAGTGATGGACAGTGCAGTGATGGACAGTGGCAGAGTGATGGACAGTGCAGAGTGATGGACAGTGCAGTGATGGACAGGGCAGTGATGGACAGTGCAGTGATGGACAGTGCAGTGATGGACAGTGGCAGTGATGGACAGTGCAGAGTGATGGACAGTGCAGTGATGGACAGTGCAGAGTGATGGACAGTGCAGAGTGATGGACAGTGCAGTGATGGACAGTGAGAGTGATGGACAGTGCAGAGTGATGGACAGTGCAGTGATGGACAGTGCAGAGTGATGGACAGTGCAGAGTGATGGACAGTGCAGTGATGGACAGTGAGAGTGATGGACAGTGCAGTGATGGACAGGGCAGAGTGATGGACAGTGCAGTGATGGACAGTGCAGTGATGGACAGGGCAGTGATGGACAGTGAGAGTGATGGACAGTGCAGAGTGATGGACAGTGCAGTGATGGACAGTGAGAGTGATGGACAGTGCAGTGATGGACAGTGCAGTGATGGACAGTGAGAGTGATGGACAGGGCAGAGTGATGGACAGTGCAGTGATGGACAGTGCAGTGATGGACAGTGCAGTGATGGACAGGGCAGAGTGATGGACAGTGCAGTGATGGACAGTGCAGTGATGGACAGGGCAGTGATGGACAGTGCAGTGATGGACAGTGAGAGTGATGGACAGTGCAGTGATGGACAGTGCAGTGATGGACAGGGCAGTGATGGACAGGGCAGTGATGGACAGTGCAGAGTGATGGACAGTGCAGTGATGGACAGTGCAGTGATGGACAGTGCAGTGATGGACAGTGCAGAGTGATGGACAGGGCAGAGTGATGGACAGTGCAGTGATGGACAGTGAGAGTGATGGACAGTGCAGTGATGGACAGTGCAGTGATGGACAGTGCAGAGTGATGGACAGTGCAGTGATGGACAGTGCAGTGATGGACAGGGCAGTGATGGACAGTGAGAGTGATGGACAGTGCAGTGATGGACAGTGCAGTGATGGACAGTGCAGTGATGGACAGGGCAGTGATGGACAGTGCAGAGTGATGGACAGTGCAGTGATGGACAGTGCAGTGATGGACAGTGCAGTGATGGACAGGGCAGTGATGGACAGTGCAGTGATGGACAGTGCAGTGATGGACAGTGCAGTGATGGACAGTGCAGTGATGGACAGGGCAGAGTGATGGACAGTGCAGTGATGGACAGTGACAGTGATGGACAGTGACAGAGTGATGGACAGTGCAGTGATGGACAGTGCAGAGTGATGGACAGTGCAGAGTGATGGACAGTGCAGTGATGGACAGTGAGAGTGATGGACAGTGCAGTGATGGACAGTGCAGAGTGATGGACAGTGCAGTGATGGACAGTGCAGTGATGGACAGTGCAGTGATGGACAGGGCAGTGATGGACAGTGCAGTGATGGACAGTGCAGAGTGATGGACAGTGCAGTGATGGACAGGGCAGAGTGATGGACAGTGCAGTGATGGACAGTGCAGTGATGGACAGTGAGAGTGATGGACAGGGCAGAGTGATGGACAGTGCAGTGATGGACAGTGCAGTGATGGACAGTGCAGTGATGGACAGGGCAGAGTGATGGACAGTGCAGTGATGGACAGTGCAGTGATGGACAGTGCAGTGATGGACAGTGAGAGTGATGGACAGTGCGAGTGATGGACAGTGCAGTGATGGACAGTGCAGTGATGGACAGTGCAGTGATGGACAGTGCAGAGTGATGGACAGTGCAGTGATGGACAGTGCAGTGATGGACAGGGCAGTGATGGACAGTGCAGTGATGGACAGTGCAGTGATGGACAGTGCAGTGATGGACAGTGCGAGTGATGGACAGTGACAGTGATGGACAGTGCAGTGATGGACAGTGCAGTGATGGACAGTGAGAGTGATGGACAGGGCAGAGTGATGGACAGTGCAGTGATGGACAGTGCAGAGTGATGGACAGTGCAGTGATGGACAGTGCAGTGATGGACAGTGCAGAGTGATGGACAGTGCAGAGTGATGGACAGTGCAGTGATGGACAGTGCAGTGATGGACAGTGCAGTGATGGACAGGGCAGAGTGATGGACAGTGCAGTGATGGACAGTGCAGTGATGGACAGGGCAGTGATGGACAGGGCAGTGATGGACAGTGCAGAGTGATGGACAGTGCAGTGATGGACAGTGCAGTGATGGACAGGGCAGTGATGGACAGTGCAGTGATGGACAGTGCAGAGTGATGGACAGTGCAGTGATGGACAGTGCAGTGATGGACAGGGCAGTGATGGACAGTGCAGTGATGGACAGTGCAGAGTGATGGACAGTGCAGTGATGGACAGTGCAGTGATGGACAGGGCAGTGATGGACAGTGCAGTGATGGACAGTGCAGAGTGATGGACAGTGCAGTGATGGACAGGGCAGAGTGATGGACAGTGCAGTGATGGACAGTGCAGTGATGGACAGGGCAGAGTGATGGACAGGGCAGTGATGGACAGTGCAGTGATGGACAGTGAGAGTGATGGACAGTGCAGTGATGGACAGTGCAGTGATGGACAGTGCAGTGATGGACAGTGCAGAGTGATGGACAGTGCAGTGATGGACAGGGCAGTGATGGACAGTGAGAGTGATGGACAGTGCAGTGATGGACAGTGCAGTGATGGACAGGGCAGTGATGGACAGTGCAGTGATGGACAGTGCAGTGATGGACAGTGCAGTGATGGACAGTGCAGTGATGGACAGTGCAGTGATGGACAGTGCAGAGTGATGGACAGTGCAGTGATGGACAGGGCAGTGATGGACAGGGCAGTGATGGACAGTGCAGAGTGATGGACAGTGCAGTGATGGACAGTGCAGTGATGGACAGTGCAGAGTGATGGACAGGGCAGTGATGGACAGTGAGAGTGATGGACAGTGCAGTGATGGACAGTGCAGTGATGGACAGTGCGAGTGATGGACAGTGAGAGTGATGGACAGTGAGAGTGATGGAGTGCAGTGATGGACAGTGCAGAGTGATGGACAGTGCAGTGATGGACAGTGCAGTGATGGACAGTGCAGTGATGGACAGTGCAGTGATGGACAGTGCAGTGATGGACAGTGCAGTGATGGACAGTGCAGTGATGGACAGTGCAGTGATGGACAGTGAGAGTGATGGACAGTGCAGTGATGGACAGTGCAGTGATGGACAGGGCAGTGATGGACAGTGCAGTGATGGACAGTGAGAGTGATGGACAGTGCAGAGTGATGGACAGTGCAGTGATGGACAGTGAGAGTGATGGACAGTGCAGTGATGGACAGTGCAGAGTGATGGACAGTGCAGTGATGGACAGTGCAGTGATGGACAGTGCAGTGATGGACAGTGCAGTGATGGACAGTGAGAGTGATGGACAGTGCAGTGATGGACAGTGCAGTGATGGACAGTGAAGTGCAGTGATGGACAGTGCAGAGTGATGGACAGTGCAGTGATGGACAGTGGCAGTGATGGACAGTGAGAGTGATGGACAGTGCAGAGTGATGGACAGTGCAGTGATGGACAGTGACAGTGATGGACAGTGCAGTGATGGACAGTGCAGTGATGGACAGTGAGAGTGATGGACAGTGCAGAGTGATGGACAGTGCAGTGATGGACAGTGCAGAGTGATGGACAGTGCAGAGTGATGGACAGTGCAGTGATGGACAGTGAGAGTGATGGACAGTGCAGTGATGGACAGTGCAGTGATGGACAGGGCAGAGTGATGGACAGTGCAGAGTGATGGACAGTGCAGTGATGGACAGTGAGAGTGATGGACAGTGCAGTGATGGACAGGGCAGAGTGATGGACAGTGCAGTGATGGACAGTGCAGTGATGGACAGGGCAGTGATGGACAGGGCAGTGATGGACAGTGAGAGTGATGGACAGTGCAGTGATGGACAGTGCAGTGATGGACAGTGAGAGTGATGGACAGGGCAGAGTGATGGACAGTGCAGTGATGGACAGTGCAGTGATGGACAGTGCAGTGATGGACAGGGCAGAGTGATGGACAGTGCAGTGATGGACAGTGCAGTGATGGACAGTGCAGTGATGGACAGTGCAGTGATGGACAGTGAGAGTGATGGACAGTGCAGTGATGGACAGTGCAGTGATGGACAGGGCAGTGATGGACAGGGCAGTGATGGACAGTGCAGAGTGATGGACAGTGCAGTGATGGACAGTGCAGTGATGGACAGGGCAGTGATGGACAGGGCAGAGTGATGGACAGGGCAGTGATGGACAGTGCAGTGATGGACAGTGAGAGTGATGGACAGTGAGAGTGATGGACAGTGCAGTGATGGACAGTGCAGTGATGGACAGTGAGTGATGGACAGGGCAGAGTGATGGACAGTGCAGTGATGGACAGTGCAGAGTGATGGACAGTGCAGTGATGGACAGTGCAGTGATGGACAGTGAGAGTGATGGACAGTGCAGAGTGATGGACAGTGCAGTGATGGACAGTGCAGTGATGGACAGTGCAGTGATGGACAGTGCAGAGTGATGGACAGTGCAGTGATGGACAGTGCAGTGATGGACAGGGCAGTGATGGACAGGGCAGTGATGGACAGTGAGAGTGATGGACAGTGCAGTGATGGACAGTGCAGTGATGGACAGGGCAGTGATGGACAGGGCAGTGATGGACAGTGCAGAGTGATGGACAGTGCAGAGTGATGGACAGTGCAGTGATGGACAGTGCAGTGATGGACAGGGCAGTGATGGACAGTGCAGAGTGATGGACAGTGCAGTGATGGACAGTGCAGTGATGGACAGGGCAGTGATGGACAGTGCAGTGATGGACAGTGCAGTGTGATGGACAGTGCAGTGATGGACAGGGCAGAGTGATGGACAGTGCAGTGATGGACAGTGCAGTGATGGACAGGGCAGAGTGATGGACAGGGCAGTGATGGACAGTGCAGTGATGGACAGTGAGAGTGATGGACAGTGCAGTGATGGACAGTGCAGTGATGGACAGTGGAGAGTGATGGACAGTGCAGAGTGATGGACAGTGCAGTGATGGACAGTGCAGTGATGGACAGTGCAGTGATGGACAGTGCAGTGATGGACAGTGCAGTGATGGACAGTGCAGTGATGGACAGTGCAGTGATGGACAGTGCAGTGATGGACAGTGCAGAGTGATGGACAGTGCAGTGATGGACAGTGCAGAGTGATGGACAGTGCAGTGATGGACAGTGCAGTGATGGACAGTGCAGTGATGGACAGTTGCAGAGTGATGGACAGTGCAGTGATGGACAGTGCAGTGATGGACAGTGAGAGTGATGGACAGTGCAGTGATGGACAGTGAGAGTGATGGACAGTGCAGTGATGGACAGTGCGAGTGATGGAACAGTGAGGACGGCAGTGATGGACAGTGCAGAGTGATGGACAGTGCAGTGATGGACAGGGCAGTGATGGACAGTGAGAGTGATGGACAGTGCAGTGATGGACAGTGCAGTGATGGACAGTGCAGAGTGATGGACAGTGGCAGAGTGATGGACAGTGCAGTGATGGACAGTGCAGTGATGGACAGTGCAGAGTGATGGACAGTGCAGTGATGGACAGTGCAGAGTGATGGACAGTGCAGTGATGGACAGTGCAGTGATGGACAGTGAGAGTGATGGACAGTGCAGAGTGATGGACAGTGCAGTGATGGACAGTGAGAGTGATGGACAGTGCAGTGATGGACAGGGCAGAGTGATGGACAGTGCAGTGATGGACAGTGCAGTGATGGACAGTGCAGTGATGGACAGGGCAGTGATGGACAGTGCAGTGATGGACAGTGCAGAGTGATGGACAGTGCAGTGATGGACAGTGCAGAGTGATGGACAGTGCAGTGATGGACAGTGCAGTGATGGACAGTGACAGTGATGGACAGTGCAGAGTGATGGACAGTGCAGTGATGGACAGTGCAGTGATGGACAGTGGCAGTGATGGACAGTGCAGAGTGATGGACAGTGCAGTGATGGACAGTGCAGTGATGGACAGTGCAGTGATGGACAGGGCAGAGTGATGGACAGTGCAGTGATGGACAGTGCAGTGATGGACAGTGCAGTGATGGACAGTGCAGTGATGGACAGTGCAGTGATGGACAGTGCAGAGTGATGGACAGTGCAGTGATGGACAGTGCAGTGATGGACAGTGCAGTGATGGACAGGGCAGTGATGGACAGTGAGAGTGATGGACAGTGCAGTGATGGACAGTGCAGTGATGGACAGGGCAGTGATGGACAGGGCAGTGATGGACAGTGCAGAGTGATGGACAGTGCAGTGATGGACAGGGCAGTGATGGACAGTGAGAGTGATGGACAGTGCAGAGTGATGGACAGTGCAGTGATGGACAGTGCAGAGTGATGGACAGTGCAGAGTGATGGACAGTGCAGTGATGGACAGTGAGAGTGATGGACAGTGCAGAGTGATGGACAGTGCAGTGATGGACAGTGCAGAGTGATGGACAGTGCAGAGTGATGGACAGTGCAGTGAGTGAGAGTGATGGACAGTGCAGTGATGGACAGGGCAGAGTGATGGACAGTGCAGTGATGGACAGTGCAGTGATGGACAGTGCAGTGATGGACAGGGCAGTGATGGACAGTGAGAGTGATGGACAGTGCAGAGTGATGGACAGTGCAGTGATGGACAGTGAGAGTGATGGACAGTGCAGTGATGGACAGTGCAGTGATGGACAGTGAGAGTGATGGACAGGGCAGAGTGATGGACAGTGCAGTGATGGACAGTGCAGTGATGGACAGTGCAGTGATGGACAGGGCAGAGTGATGGACAGTGCAGTGATGGACAGGGCAGTGATGGACAGGGCAGTGATGGACAGTGCAGTGATGGACAGTGAGAGTGATGGACAGTGCAGTGATGGACAGTGCAGTGATGGACAGGGCAGTGATGGACAGGGCAGTGATGGACAGTGCAGAGTGATGGACAGTGCAGTGATGGACAGTGCAGTGATGGACAGGGCAGTGATGGACAGGGCAGAGTGATGGACAGGGCAGTGATGGACAGTGCAGTGATGGACAGTGAGAGTGATGGACAGTGAGAGTGATGGACAGTGCAGTGATGGACAGTGCAGTGATGGACAGTGCAGTGATGGACAGTGAGAGTGATGGACAGGGCAGAGTGATGGACAGTGCAGTGATGGACAGTGACAGTGATGGACAGTGCAGTGATGGACAGTGGCAGTGATGGACAGGTGCAGAGTGATGGACAGGGCAGAGTGATGGACAGTGCAGTGATGGACAGTGCAGTGATGGACAGTGCAGTGATGGACAGGGCAGAGTGATGGACAGTGCAGTGATGGACAGTGCAGTGATGGACAGGGCAGTGATGGACAGTGGCAGTGATGGACAGTGAGAGTGATGGACAGTGCAGTGATGGACAGTGCAGTGATGGACAGGGCAGTGATGGACAGGGCAGTGATGGACAGTGCAGAGTGATGGACAGTGCAGTGATGGACAGTGCAGTGATGGACAGGGCAGTGATGGACAGGGCAGTGATGGACAGTGCAGAGTGATGGACAGTGCAGTGATGGACAGTGCAGAGTGATGGACAGTGCAGTGATGGACAGTGCAGTGATGGACAGTGCAGAGTGATGGACAGTGCAGTGATGGACAGGGCAGAGTGATGGACAGTGCAGTGATGGACAGGGCAGTGATGGACAGTGCAGAGTGATGGACAGGGCAGTGATGGACAGTGCAGTGATGGACAGTGAGAGTGATGGACAGTGCAGTGATGGACAGTGCAGTGATGGACAGTGCAGTGATGGACAGTGCAGAGTGATGGACAGTGCAGTGATGGACAGTGCAGTGATGGACAGTGCAGTGATGGACAGTGCAGTGATGGACAGTGAGAGTGATGGACAGTGCAGTGATGGACAGTGCAGTGATGGACAGGGCAGTGATGGACAGTGCAGTGATGGACAGTGCAGAGTGATGGACAGTGCAGTGATGGACAGGGCAGTGATGGACAGTGCAGTGATGGACAGTGCAGAGTGATGGACAGTGCAGTGATGGACAGGGCAGTGATGGACAGGGCAGTGATGGACAGTGCAGTGATGGACAATGCAGTGATGGACAGGGCAGTGATGGACAGGGCAGAGTGATGGACAGGGCAGTGATGGACAGTGAGAGTGATGGACAGTGAGAGTGATGGACAGGGCAGAGTGATGGACAGTGAGAGTGACGGACAGTGAGAGTGATGGACAGTGAGAGTGATGGACAGTGCAGTGATGGACAGTGAGAGTGATGGACAGTGCAGTGATGGACAGTGCAGTGATGGACAGTGCAGAGTGATGGACAGTGCAGTGATGGACAGTGAGAGTGATGGACAGTGCAGTGATGGACAGTGCAGAGTGATGGACAGTGCAGTGATGGACAGTGCAGTGATGGACAGTGAGAGTGATGGACAGTGCAGTGATGGACAGTGCAGTGATGGACAGGGCAGTGATGGACAGTGCAGTGATGGACAGTGAGAGTGATGGACAGTGAGAGTGATGGACAGTGCAGTGATGGACAGTGCAGTGATGGACAGTGAGAGTGATGGACAGTGCAGTGATGGACAGTGCAGAGTGATGGACAGTGCAGTGATGGACAGTGCAGTGATGGACAGTGCAGAGTGATGGACAGTGCAGTGATGGACAGTGAGAGTGATGGACAGGGCAGAGTGATGGACAGTGCAGTGATGGACAGTGAGAGTGATGGACATTGAGAGTGATGGACAGTGCAGAGTGATGGACAGTGCAGTGATGGACAGTGCAGTGATGGACAGTGCAGTGATGGACAGGGCAGTGATGGACAGTGAGAGTGATGGACAGTGCAGAGTGATGGACAGTGCAGTGATGGACAGTGCAGAGTGATGGACAGTGCAGAGTGATGGACAGTGCAGTGATGGACAGTGAGAGTGATGGACAGTGCAGAGTGATGGACAGTGCAGTGATGGACAGTGCAGAGTGATGGACAGTGCAGAGTGATGGACAGTGCAGTGATGGACAGTGAGAGTGATGGACAGTGCAGTGATGGACAGGGCAGAGTGATGGACAGTGCAGTGATGGACAGTGCAGTGATGGACAGTGCAGTGATGGACAGGGCAGTGATGGACAGTGAGAGTGATGGACAGTGCAGAGTGATGGACAGTGCAGTGATGGACAGTGAGAGTGATGGACAGTGCAGTGATGGACAGTGCAGTGATGGACAGTGAGAGTGATGGACAGGGCAGAGTGATGGACAGTGCAGTGATGGACAGTGCAGTGATGGACAGTGCAGTGATGGACAGGGCAGAGTGATGGACAGTGCAGTGATGGACAGGGCAGTGATGGACAGGGCAGTGATGGACAGTGCAGTGATGGACAGTGAGAGTGATGGACAGTGCAGTGATGGACAGTGCAGTGATGGACAGGGCAGTGATGGAGAGGGCAGTGATGGACAGTGCAGAGTGATGGACAGTGCAGTGATGGACAGTGCAGTGATGGACAGGGCAGTGATGGACAGGGCAGAGTGATGGACAGGGCAGTGATGGACAGTGCAGTGATGGACAGTGAGAGTGATGGACAGTGAGAGTGATGGACAGTGCAGTGATGGACAGTGCAGTGATGGACAGTGAGAGTGATGGACAGGGCAGAGTGATGGACAGTGCAGTGATGGACAGTGAGAGTGATGGACAGTGCAGTGATGGACAGTGCAGTGATGGACAGTGAGAGTGATGGACAGGGCAGAGTGATGGACAGTGCAGTGATGGACAGTGCAGTGATGGACAGTGCAGTGATGGACAGGGCAGAGTGATGGACAGTGCAGTGATGGACAGTGCAGTGATGGACAGGGCAGTGATGGACAGGGCAGTGATGGACAGTGAGAGTGATGGACAGTGCAGTGATGGACAGTGCAGTGATGGACAGGGCAGTGATGGACAGGGCAGTGATGGACAGTGCAGAGTGATGGACAGTGCAGAGTGATGGACAGTGCAGTGATGGACAGGGCAGTGATGGACAGGGCAGTGATGGACAGTGCAGAGTGATGGACAGTGCAGTGATGGACAGTGCAGTGATGGACAGGGCAGTGATGGACAGTGCAGTGATGGACAGTGCAGTGTGATGGACAGTGCAGTGATGGACAGGGCAGAGTGATGGACAGTGCAGTGATGGACAGGGCAGTGATGGACAGGGCAGAGTGATGGACAGGGCAGTGATGGACAGTGCAGTGATGGACAGTGAGAGTGATGGACAGTGCAGTGATGGACAGTGCAGTGATGGACAGTGCAGAGTGATGGACAGTGCAGTGATGGACAGGGCAGTGATGGACAGGGCAGTGATGGACAGTGAGAGTGATGGACAGTGCAGTGATGGACAGTGCAGTGATGGACAGGGCAGTGATGGACAGTGCAGTGATGGACAGTGCAGAGTGATGGACAGTGCAGTGATGGACAGGGCAGTGATGGACAGTGCAGTGATGGACAGTGCAGAGTGATGGACAGTGCAGTGATGGACAGGGCAGTGATGGACAGGGCAGAGTGATGGACAGGGCAGTGATGGACAGTGAGAGTGATGGACAGTGAGAGTGATGGACAGGGCAGAGTGATGGACAGTGAGAGTGACGGACAGTGAGAGTGATGGACAGTGAGAGTGATGGACAGGGCAGTGATGGACAGTGCAGTGATGGACAGTGAGAGTGATGGACAGTGCAGTGATGGACAGTGCAGTGATGGACAGTGCAGAGTGATGGACAGTGCAGTGATGGACAGTGAGAGTGATGGACAGTGCAGTGATGGACAGTGCAGAGTGATGGACAGTGCAGTGATGGACAGTGCAGTGATGGACAGGGCAGTGATGGACAGTGCAGTGATGGACAGTGAGAGTGATGGACAGTGAGAGTGATGGACAGTGCAGTGATGGACAGTGCAGTGATGGACAGTGCAGAGTGATGGACAGTGCAGTGATGGACAGTGAGAGTGATGGACAGTGCAGTGATGGACAGTGCAGAGTGATGGACAGTGCAGTGATGGACAGTGCAGTGATGGACAGTGCAGAGTGATGGACAGTGCAGTGATGGACAGTGAGAGTGATGGACAGGGCAGAGTGATGGACAGTGCAGTGATGGACAGTGCAGTGATGGACAGGGCAGTGATGGACAGTGCAGTGATGGACAGGGCAGAGTGATGGACAGGGCAGTGATGGACAGTGCAGAGCGATGGACAGTGAGAGTGATGGACAGGGCAGTGATGGACAGGGCAGTGATGGACAGTGCAGTGATGGACAGTGAGAGTGATGGACAGGGCAGAGTGATGGACAGTGCAGTGATGGACAGTGCAGTGATGGACAGGGCAGAGTGATGGACAGGGCAGTGATGGACAGTGCAGAGTGATGGACAGTGAGAGTGATGGACAGTGCAGTGATGGACAGTGCAGTGATGGACAGTGCAGTGATGGACAGTGAGAGTGATGGACAGGGCAGTGATGGACAGTGCAGAGTGATGGACAGTGAGAGTGATGGACAGTGAGAGTGATGGACAGTGCAGAGTGATGGACAGTGAGAGTGATGGACAGTGCAGTGATGGACAGTGCAGAGTGATGGACAGGGCAGAGTGATGGACAGTGCAGTGATGGACAGTGCAGTGATGGACAGTGCAGAGTGATGGACAGTGCAGAGTGATGGACAGTGAGAGTGATGGACAGTGCAGTGATGCACAGTGCAGTGATGGACAGTGCAGAGTGATGGACAGTGCAGTGATGGACAGTGCACTGATGGACAGGGCAGAGTGATGGACAGTGCAGAGTGATGGACAGTGAGAGTGATGGACAGTGCAGTGATGGACAGTGAGAGTGATGGACAGTGCAGTGATGGACAGTGCAGAGTGATGGACAGTGCAGTGATGGACAGTGCAGTGATGGACAGTGAGAGTGATGGACAGTGCAGAGTGATGGACAGTGCAGAGTGATGGACAGGGCAGTGATGGACAGTGCAGAGTGATGGACAGTGCAGTGATGGACAGTGCAGAGTGATGGACAGGGCAGAGTGATGGACAGTGCAGTGATGGACAGTGCAGAGTGATGGACAGTGCAGTGATGGACAGTGAGAGTGATGGACAGTGCAGAGTGATGGACAGGGCAGAGTGATGGAAAGTGCAGTGATGGACAGGGCAGAGTGATGGACAGGGCAGAGTGATGGAAAGTGCAGTGATGGACAGTGAGAGTGATGGACAGTGCAGAGTGATGGACAGTGCAGTGATGGACAGTGAGAGTGATGGACAGTGAGAGTGATGGACAGTGCAGTGATGGACAGTGCAGTGATTGACAGGGCAGAGTGATGGACAGTGCAGTGATGGACAGTGCAGTGTTGGACAGTGCAGAGTGATGGACAGGGCAGAGTGATGGACAGTGCAGTGATGGACAGTGAGAGTGATGGACAGTGCAGTGATGGACAGTGCAGTGATGGACAGTGCAGAGTGATGGACAGTGCAGAGTGATGGACAGGGCAGTGATGGACAGTGCAGTGATGGACAGGGCAGTGATGGACAGTGCAGTGATGGACAGTGAGAGTGATGGACAGTGAGAGTGATGGACAGGGCAGAGTGATGGACAGGGCAGTGATGGACAGTGCAGTGATGGACAGTGCAGTGATGGACAGTGAGAGTGATGGACAGTGAGAGTGATGGACAGTGCAGTGATGGACAGGGCAGAGTGATGGACAGTGAGAGTGATGGACAGTGAGAGTGATGGACAGTGCAGTGATGGACAGTGCAGAGTGATGGACAGGGCAGAGTGATGGACAGTGCAGTGATGGACAGTGAGAGTGATGGACAGGGCAGTGATGGACAGTGAGAGTGATGGACAGTGCAGTGATGGACAGTGCAGTGATGGACAGTGCAGTGATGGACAGTGCAGAGTGATGGACAGTGAGAGTGATGGACAGGGCAGTGATGGACAGTGTAGAGTGATGGACAGTGCAGTGATGGACAGTGCAGTGATGGACAGGGCAGAGTGATGGACAGTGAGAGTGATGGACAGGGCAGTGATGGACAGTGCAGAGTGATGGACAGGGCAGAGTGATGGACAGTGCAGTGATGGACAGTGCAGTGATGGACAGGGCAGAGTGATGGACAGTGCAGTGATGGACAGTGCAGTGATGGACAGTGAGAGTGATGGACAGTGAGAGTGATGGACAGGGCAGTGATGGACAGTGCAGTGATGGACAGTGAGAGTGATGGACAGTGCAGTGATGGACAGTGCAGCGATGGACAGTGAGAGTGATGGACAGGGCAGTGATGGACAGTGAGAGTGATGGACAGTGCAGTGATGGACAGTGCAGAGTGATGGACAGTGCAGTGATGGACAGGGCAGAGTGATGGACAGTGCAGTGATGGACAGTGAGAGTGATGGACAGGGCAGTGATGGACAGTGCAGAGTGATGGACAGGGCAGTGATGGACAGTGAGAGTGATGGACAGTGCAGTGATGGACAGTGCAGAGTGATGGACAGTGCAGTGATGGACAGTGAGAGTGATGGACAGTGAGAGTGATGGACAGTGCAGTGATGGACAGTGAGAGTGATGGACAGTGAGAGTGATGGACAGTGAGAGTGATGGACAGTGCAGTGATGGACAGTGCAGAGTGATGGACAGGGCAGAGTGATGGACAGGGCAGAGTGATGGACAGTGCAGTGATGGACAGTGCAGTGATGGACAGTGCAGTGATGGACAGGGCAGAGTGATGGACAGTGCAGTGATGGACAGTGAGAGTGATGGACAGGGCAGAGTGATGGACAGTGCAGTGATGGACAGTGAGAGTGATGGACAGTGAGAGTGATGGACAGTGCAGTGATGGACAGTGCAGTGATGGACAGTGAGAGTGATGGACAGTGAGAGTGATGGACAGTGCAGTGATGGACAGTGCAGAGTGATGGACAGGGCAGAGTGATGGACAGTGCAGTGATGGACAGGGCAGTGATGGACAGTGCAGTGATGGACAGGGCAGAGTGATGGACAGTGCAGTGATGGACAGTGCAGTGATGGACAGTGAGAGTGATGGACAGTGAGAGTGATGGACAGTGCAGTGATGGACAGTGCAGTGATGGACAGGGCAGTGATGGACAGTGCAGAGTGATGGACAGTGCAGTGATGGACAGTGCAGTGATGGACAGTGAGAGTGATGGACAGTGAGAGTGATGGACAGTGCAGTGATGGACAGGGCAGAGTGATGGACAGTGCAGTGATGGACAGGGCAGAGTGATGGACAGGGCAGTGATGGACAGTGCAGTGATGGACAGGGCAGAGTGATGGACAGTGCAGTGATGGACAGGGCAGTGATGGACAGGGCAGTGATGGACAGTGCAGTGATGGACAGTGAGAGTGATGGACAGGGCAGAGTGATGGACAGGGCAGTGATGGACAGTGCAGTGATGGACAGTGAGAGTGATGGACAGTGAGAGTGATGGACAGTGCAGTGATGGACAGGGCAGTGATGGACAGTGCAGAGTGATGGACAGTGAGAGTGATGGACAGTGCAGTGATGGACAGTGAGAGTGATGGACAGTGAGAGTGATGGACAGTGCAGAGTGATGGACAGTGAGAGTGATGGACAGTGCAGAGTGATGGACAGTGCAGAGTGATGGACAGTGCAGTGATGGACAGTGAGAGTGATGGACAGTGAGAGTGATGGACAGGGCAGTGATGGACAGGGCAGTGATGGACAGTGCAGAGTGATGGACAGTGAGAGTGATGGACAGTGCAGTGATGGACAGTGCAGTGATGGACAGTGCAGAGTGATGGACAGTGCAGTGATGGACAGGGCAGTGATGGACAGTGCAGAGTGATGGACAGTGCAGTGATGGACAGTGAGAGTGATGGACAGTGAGAGTGATGGACAGGGCAGTGATGGACAGGGCAGTGATGGACAGTGCAGAGTGATGGACAGTGAGAGTGATGGACAGTGCAGTGATGGACAGTGCAGTGATGGACAGTGCAGAGTGATGGACAGTGCAGTGATGGACAGGGCAGTGATGGACAGTGCAGAGTGATGGACAGTGCAGTGATGGACAGGGCAGAGTGATGGACAGTGCAGTGATGGACAGTGAGAGTGATGGACAGTGAGAGTGATGGACAGTGCAGTGATGGACAGTGCAGAGTGATGGACAGGGCAGAGTGATGGACAGTGCAGTGATGGACAGTGCAGTGATGGACAGGGCAGAGTGATGGACAGTGCAGTGATGGACAGGGCAGTGATGGACAGTGCAGAGTGATGGACAGTGCAGTGATGGACAGTGAGAGTGATGGACAGTGCAGAGTGATGGACAGTGCAGTGATGGACAGTGAGAGTGATGGACAGTGAGAGTGATGGACAGTGCAGAGTGATGGACAGTGAGAGTGATGGACAGTGCAGAGTGATGGACAGTGCAGAGTGATGGACAGTGCAGTGATGGACAGTGCAGAGTGATGGACAGTGCAGAGTGATGGACAGTGAGAGTGATGGACAGTTCAGTGATGGACAGTGCAGTGATGGACAGTGCAGAGTGATGGACAGTGCAGTGATGGACAGGGCAGAGTGATGGACAGTGCAGTGATGGACAGTGAGAGTGATGGACAGTGAGAGTGATGGACAGTGCAGTGATGGACAGTGCAGAGTGATGGACAGGGCAGAGTGATGGACAGTGCAGTGATGGACAGGGCAGTGATGGACAGTGCAGTGATGGACAGTGAGAGTGATGGACAGTGAGAGTGATGGACAGTGCAGAGTGATGGACAGTGAGAGTGATGGACAGTGCAGAGTGATGGACAGTGCAGTGATGGACAGTGAGAGTGATGGACAGTGCAGTGATGGACAGGGCAGAGTGATGGACAGTGAGAGTGATGGACAGTGCAGTGATGGACAGTGCAGAGTGATGGACAGGGCAGAGTGATGGACAGTGCAGTGATGGACAGTGCAGAGTGATGGACAGTGCAGTGATGGACAGGGCAGAGTGATGGACAGTGCAGTGATGGACAGTGAGAGTGATGGACAGTGAGAGTGATGGACAGTGCAGTGATGGACAGTGCAGAGTGATGGACAGGGCAGAGTGATGGACAGTGCAGTGATGGACAGGGCAGTGATGGACAGTGCAGTGATGAACAGTGAGAGTGATGGACAGTGCAGTGATGGACAGTGCAGTGATGGACAGTGAGAGTGATGGACAGTGAGAGTGATGGACAGTGCAGTGATGGACAGTGCAGTGATGGACAGGGCAGTGATGGACAGTGCAGTGATGGACAGTGAGAGTGATGGACAGTGAGAGTGATGGACAGTGCAGTGATGGACAGTGCAGAGTGATGGACAGGGCAGAGTGATGGACAGTGCAGTGATGGACAGGGCAGTGATGGACAGTGCAGTGATGGACAGTGAGAGTGATGGACAGTGCAGTGATGGACAGTGCAGTGATGGACAGTGAGAGTGATGGACAGTGAGAGTGATGGACAGTGCAGTGATGGACAGTGCAGTGATGGACAGGGCAGTGATGGACAGTGCAGAGTGATGGACAGTGCAGTGATGGACAGTGCAGTGATGGACAGTGAGAGTGATGGACAGTGAGAGTGATGGACAGTGCAGTGATGGACAGGGCAGAGTGATGGAAAGTGCAGTGATGGACAGGGCAGAGTGATGGACAGTGCAGAGTGATGGACAGTGAGAGTGATGGACAGTGCAGAGTGATGGACAGTGCAGAGTGATGGACAGTGCAGTGATTGACAGGGCAGAGTGATGGACAGTGCAGTGATGGACAGTGCAGTGATTGACAGGGCAGAGTGATGGACAGTGCAGTGATGGACAGTGCAGTGTTGGACAGTGCAGAGTGATGGACAGGGCAGAGTGATGGACAGTGCAGTGATGGACAGTGAGAGTGATGGACAGGGCAGTGATGGACAGTGCAGTGATGGACAGTGCAGTGATGGACAGTGCAGAGTGATGGACAGGGCAGTGATGGACAGTGCAGTGATGGACAGTGAGAGTGATGGACAGGGCAGTGATGGACAGTGCAGTGATGGACAGTGAGAGTGATGGACAGTGCAGTGATGGACAGGGCAGTGATGGACAGTGAGAGTGATGGACAGTGAGAGTGATGGACAGTGCAGTGATGGACAGTGCAGAGTGCTGGACAGTGCAGAGTGATGGACAGTGAGAGTGATGGACATGGCAGTGATGGACAGTGCAGAGTGATGGACAGTGCAGTGATGGACAGTGAGAGTGATGGACAGGGCAGTGATGGACAGTGCAGAATGATGGACAGGGCAGAGTGATGGACAGTGCAGAGTGATGGACAGTGCAGTGATGGACAGGGCAGAGTGATGGACAGTGCAGTGATGGACAGTGCAGTGATGGACAGTGAGAGTGATGGACAGGGCAGTGATGGACAGTGCAGAATGATGGACAGGGCAGAGTGATGGACAGTGCAGAGTGATGGACAGTGCAGTGATGGACAGGGCAGAGTGATGGACAGTGCAGTGATGGACAGTGCAGTGATGGACAGTGAGAGTGATGGACAGTGCAGTGATGGACAGGGCAGAGTGATGGACAGTGCAGAGTGATGGACAGTGCAGTGATGCACAGGGCAGAGTGATGGACAGTGAGAGTGATGGACAGTGCAGTGATGGACAGTGCAGTGATGGACAGGGCAGAGTGATGGACAGTGAGAGTGATGGACAGTGCAGTGATGGACAGTGCAGTGATGGACAGGGCAGAGTGATGGACAGTGCAGTGATGGACAGTGCAGTGATGGACAGTGAGAGTGATGGACAGTGAGAGTGATGGACAGGGCAGAGTGATGGACAGTGAGAGTGATGGACAGTGCAGTGATGGACAGTGCAGTGATGGACAGTGCAGTGATGGACAGGGCAGAGTGATGGACAGTGAGAGTGATGGACAGTGCAGTGATGGACAGGGCAGAGTGATGGACAGTGCAGTGATGGACAGTGCAGTGATGGACAGGGCAGAGTGATGGACAGTGAGAGTGATGGACAGTGCAGAGTGATGGACAGTGCAGTGATGGACAGTGCAGTGATGGACAGGGCAGTGATGGACAGTGCAGAGTGATGGACAGTGCAGTGATGGACAGTGCAGTGATGGACAGTGAGAGTGATGGACAGTGAGAGTGATGGACAGTGCAGTGATGGACAGTGCAGTGATGGACAGGGCAGTGATGGACAGTGCAGAGCGATGGACAGTGCAGTGATGGACAGGGCAGAGTGATGGACAGGGCAGAGTGATGGACAGTGAGAGTGATGGACAGGGCAGTGATGGACAGTGCAGTGATGGACAGTGCAGAGTGATGGACAGTGCAGTGATGGACAGGGCAGTGATGGACAGGGCAGAGTGATGGACAGTGCAGAGTGATGGACAGTGAGAGTGATGGACAGTGCAGTGATGGACAGTGCAGAGTGATGGACAGTGCAGTGATGGACAGTGCAGTGATGGACAGTGCAGAGTGATGGACAGGGCAGTGATGGACAGTGCAGAGTGATGGACAGGGCAGAGTGATGGACAGTGCAGTGATGGACAGGGCAGAGTGATGGAAAGTGCAGTGATGGACAGGGCAGAGTGATGGACAGTGAGAGTGATGGACAGTGAGAGTGATGGACAGTGCAGAGTGATGGACAGTGAGAGTGATGGACAGGGCAGAGTGATGGACAGGGCAGAGTGATGGACAGTGCAGAGTGATGGACAGTGAGAGTGATGGACAGTGCAGAGTGATGGACAGTGCAGAGTGATGGACAGTGCAGTGATTGACAGGGCAGAGTGATGGACAGTGCAGTGATGGACAGTGCAGTGAATGACAGGGCAGAGTGATGGACAGTGCAGTGATGGACAGTGCAGTGTTGGACAGTGCAGAGTGATGGACAGGGCAGAGTGATGGACAGTGCAGTGATGGACAGTGAGAGTGATGGACAGGGCAGTGATGGACAGTGCAGTGATGGACAGTGCAGTGATGGACAGTGCAGAGTGATGGACAGTGCAGAGTGATGGACAGGGCAGTGATGGACAGTGCAGTGATGGACAGTGAGAGTGATGGACAGGGCAGTGATGGACAGTGCAGTGATGGACAGTGAGAGTGATGGACAGTGCAGTGATGGACAGGGCAGAGTGATGGACAGTGAGAGTGATGGACAGTGAGAGTGATGGACAGTGCAGTGATGGACAGTGCAGAGTGATGGACAGTGCAGAGTGATGGACAGTGAGAGCGATGGACATGGCAGTGATGGACAGTGCAGAGTGATGGACAGTGCAGTGATGGACAGTGAGAGTGATGGACAGGGCAGTGATGGACAGTGCAGAGTGATGGACAGGGCAGAGTGATGGACAGTGCAGTGATGGACAGTGCAGTGATGGACAGGGCAGAGTGATGGACAGTGCAGTGATGGACAGTGCAGTGATGGACAGTGAGAGTGATGGACAGTGCAGTGATGGACAGGGCAGAGTGATGGACAGTGCAGAGTGATGGACAGTGCAGTGATGCACAGGGCAGAGTGATGGACAGTGAGAGTGATGGACAGTGCAGTGATGGACAGTGCAGTGATGGACAGGGTAGAGTGATGGACAGTGAGAGTGATGGACAGTGCAGTGATGGACAGTGCAGTGATGGACAGGGCAGAGTGATGGACAGTGCAGTGATGGACAGTGCAGTGATGGACAGTGAGAGTGATGGACAGTGAGAGTGATGGACAGGGCAGAGTGATGGACAGTGAGAGTGATGGACAGTGCAGTGATGGATAGTGCAGTGATGGACAGTGCAGTGATGGACAGGGCAGAGTGATGGACAGTGAGAGTGATGGACAGTGCAGTGATGGACAGGGCAGAGTGATGGACAGTGCAGTGATGGACAGTGCAGTGATGGACAGGGCAGAGTGATGGACAGTGAGAGAGATGGACAGTGCAGAGTGATGGACAGTGCAGTGATGGACAGTGCAGAGTGATGGACAGTGAGAGTGATGGACAGTGCAGAGTGATGGACAGTGCAGTGATGGACAGTGAGAGTGATGGACAGTGCAGTGATGGACAGGGCAGAGTGATGGACAGTGCAGAGTGATGGACAGGGCAGAGTGATGGACAGTGCAGTGATGGACAGTGCAGTGATGGACAGTGAGAGTGATGGACAGGGCAGAGTGATGGACAGTGCAGTGATGGACAGTGCAGAGTGATGGACAGGGCAGAGTGATGGACAGTGCAGTGATGGACAGTGCAGTGATGGACAGTGCAGAGTGATGGACAGGGCAGAGTGATGGACAGGGCAGAGTGATGGACAGTGAGAGTGATGGACAGTGCAGTGATGGACAGTGCAGTGATGGACAGTGAGAGTGATGGACAGTGCAGTGATGGACAGTGCAGTGATGGACACTGCAGTGATGGACAGGGCAGAGTGATGGACAGGGCAGTGATGGACAGTGAGAGTGATGGACAGGGCAGAGTGATGGACAGTGCAGTGATGGACAGTGCAGTGATGGACAGTGCAGAGTGATGGACAGGGCAGAGTGATGGACAGTGCAGTGATGGACAGTGCAGTGATGGACAGGGCAGAGTGATGGACAGGGCAGTGATGGACAGTGCAGTGATGGACAGGGCAGTGATGGACAGTGCAGTGATGGACAGTGAGAGTTATGGACAGGGCAGTGATGGACAGTGCAGTGATGGACAGGGCAGTGATGGACAGTGCAGTGATGGACAGGGCAGTGATGGACAGTGAGAGTGATGGACAGTGAGAGTGATGGACAGGGCAGTGATGGACAGGGCAGTGATGGACAGTGCAGTGATGGACAGTGCAGAGTGATGGACAGGGCAGAGTGATGGACAGTGCAGTGATGGACAGGGCAGTGATGGACAGTGAGAGTGATGGACAGTGAGAGTGATGGACAGTGCAGTGATGGACAGGGCAGAGTGATGGACAGTGAGAGTGATGGACAGTGAGAGTGATGGACAGTGCAGTGATGGACAGTGCAGAGTGATGGACAGTGCAGAGTGATGGACAGTGCAGTGATGGACAGTGAGAGTGATGGACAGTGCAGTGATGGACAGTGCAGAGTGATGGACAGTGCAGAGTGATGGACAGGGCAGTGATGGACAGTGAGAGTGATGGACAGTGCAGTGATGGACAGTGAGAGTGATGGACAGGGCAGTGATGGACAGTGCAGAGTGATGGACAGGGCAGAGTGATGGACAGTGCAGTGATGGACAGTGCAGTGATGGACAGGGCAGAGTGATGGACAGTGCAGTGATGGACAGTGCAGTGATGGACAGTGAGAGTGATGGACAGTGCAGTGATGGACAGGGCAGAGTGATGGACAGTGCAGAGTGATGGACAGTGAGAGTGATGGACAGTGAGAGTGATGGACAGGGCAGAGTGATGGACAGTGCAGTGATGGACAGTGAGAGTGATGGACAGTGCAGTGATGGACAGGGCAGTGATGGACAGGGCAGAGTGATGGACAGTGAGAGTGATGGACAGGGCAGAGTGATGGACAGTGAGAGTGATGGACAGTGCAGTGATGGACAGTGCAGTGATGGACAGTGAGAGTGATGGACAGTGCAGTGATGGACAGGGCAGAGTGATGGACAGTGCAGAGTGATGGACAGGGCAGAGTGATGGACAGTGCAGTGATGGACAGTGCAGTGATGGACAGTGAGAGTGATGGACAGGGCAGAGTGATGGACAGTGCAGTGATGGACAGTGCAGTGATGGACAGGGCAGAGTGATGGACAGGGCAGAGTGATGGACAGTGCAGTGATGGACAGTGCAGTGATGGACAGTGCAGAGTGATGGACAGGGCAGTGATGGACAGGGCAGAGTGATGGACAGTGAGAGTGATGGACAGTGCAGTGATGGACAGTGCAGTGATGGACAGGGCAGAGTGATGGACAGGGCAGTGATGGACAGTGAGAGTGATGGACAGGGCAGAGTGATGGACAGTGCAGTGATGGACAGTGCAGTGATGGACAGTGCAGAGTGATGGACAGGGCAGAGTGATGGACAGTGCAGTGATGGACAGTGCAGTGATGGACAGGGCAGAGTGATGGACAGGGCAGTGATGGACAGTGCAGTGATGGACAGGGCAGTGATGGACAGTGCAGTGATGGACAGTGAGAGTGATGGACAGGGCAGTGATGGACAGTGCAGTGATGGACAGTGAGAGTGATGGACAGGGCAGTGATGGACAGGGCAGTGATGGACAGTGCAGTGATGGACAGTGCAGAGTGATGGACAGGGCAGAGTGATGGACAGTGCAGTGATGGACAGGGCAGTGATGGACAGTGAGAGTGATGGACAGTGAGAGTGATGGACAGTGCAGTGATGGACAGGGCAGAGTGATGGACAGTGAGAGTGATGGACAGTGAGAGTGATGGACAGTGCAGTGATGGACAGTGAGAGTGATGGACAGTGCAGTGATGGACAGTGCAGAGTGATGGACAGTGCAGAGTGATGGACAGGGCAGTGATGGACAGTGAGAGTGATGGACAGTGCAGTGATGGACAGTGAGAGTGATGGACAGGGCAGTGATGGACAGTGCAGAGTGATGGACAGGGCAGAGTGATGGACAGTGCAGTGATGGACAGTGCAGTGATGGACAGGGCAGAGTGATGGACAGTGCAGTGATGGACAGTGCAGTGATGGACAGTGAGAGTGATGGACAGTGCAGTGATGGACAGGGCAGAGTGATGGACAGTGCAGAGTGATGGACAGGGCAGAGTGATGGACAGTGAGAGTGATGGACAGTGCAGTGATGGACAGTGCAGTGATGGACAGGGCAGAGTGATGTACAGTGCAGAGTGATGGACAGGGCAGAGTGATGGACAGTGCAGTGATGGACAGTGAGAGTGATGGACAGGGCAGAGTGATGGACAGTGAGAGTGATGGACAGGGCAGTGATGGACAGGGCAGAGTGATGGACAGTGCAGTGATGGACAGTGCAGAGTGATGGACAGGGCAGAGTGATGGACAGGGCAGAGTGATGGACAGTGAGAGTGATGGACAGTGCAGTGATGGACAGGGCAGAGTGATGGACAGGGCAGAGTGATGGACAGTGCAGTGATGGACAGTGAGAGTGATGGACAGTGCAGTGATGGACAGTGCAGTGATGGACAGTGCAGAGTGATGGACAGTGCAGTGATGGACAGTGCAGAGTGATGGACAGGGCAGAGTGATGGACAGTGCAGTGATGGACAGTGAGAGTGATGGACAGTGCAGTGATGGACAGTGCAGTGATGGACAGTGCAGAGTGATGGACAGGGCAGAGTGATGGACAGTGCAGTGATGGACAGTGCAGTGATGGACAGGGCAGTGATGGACAGTGAGAGTGATGGACAGTGCAGTGATGGACAGGGCAGTGATGGACAGTGAGAGTGATGGACAGGGCAGTGATGGACAGTGCAGTGATGGACAGTGAGAGTGATGGACAGGGCAGAGTGATGGACAGGGCAGTGATGGACAGTGCAGTGATGGACAGTGCAGTGATGGACAGTGCAGTGATGGACAGGGCAGAGTGATGGACAGTGAGAGTGATGGACAGTGCAGTGATGGACAGGGCAGAGTGATGGACAGTGCAGTGATGGACAGGGCAGTGATGGACAGGGCAGAGTGATGGACAGTGAGAGTGATGGACAGTGCAGTGATGGACAGTGCAGTGATGGACAGTGAGAGTGATGGACAGGGCAGAGTGATGGACAGTGCAGTGATGGACAGTGCAGTGATGGACAGGGCAGAGTGATGGACAGTGCAGTGATGGACAGTGCAGAGTGATGGACAGGGCAGAGTGATGGACAGTGCAGTGATGGACAGTGAGAGTGATGGACAGTGCAGTGATGGACAGTGCAGTGATGGACAGTGCAGTGATGGACAGTGCAGAGTGATGGACAGGGCAGAGTGATGGACAGTGCAGTGATCGACAGTGCAGTGATGGACAGGGCAGTGATGGACAGTGAGAGTGATGGACAGTGCAGTGATGGACAGTGCAGTGATGGACAGTGAGAGTGATGGACAGTGAGAGTGATGGACAGTGCAGTGATGCACAGGGCAGAGTGATGGACAGT
>NW_028117021.1:0-66577 GCF_964273445.1 Streptopelia decaocto | reverse complement strand
GAATGGGAAGAATTGGGACAAAAATTGGAAAATTTTGAAGGGACTTTGAAAAAATTTCAACTGGAATTTTAGCCATTTTGTTACGTGAAATTGTAAACATGTGGACATGGATTTTGAAAATTCTAGAGAGAATTTTAAAAGCTTCAACAGAATTTCAACGATTTGGAGAGGGATTTGAAAAGTTTCAATGGGAATGGGAAGAATTGGGACAAAAATTGGAAAATTTTTCAGGGACTTTGAAAAAATTTCAACTGGAATTTTAGCCATTTTGTTACGTGAAATTGTAAACATGTGGACATGGATTTTGAAAATTCTAGAGAGAATTTTAAAAGCTTCAACAGAATTTCAACAATTTTGAGAGGGATTTGAAAAGATTCAGTGGGAATGGGAAGAATTGGGACAAAAATTGGAAAATTTTTAAGGGACTTTGAAAAAAATTCAACTGGAATTATAGCAATTTTTTGACGTGAAATTGTAAACATGTTGAAGTGGATTTTGAAAATTCTAGAGAGAATTTTAAAAGCTTCAACAGAATTTCTACAATTTTGAGAGGGATTTGAAAAGTTTCAATGGGAATGGGAAGAATTGGGACAAAAATTGGAAAATTTTTAAGGGACTTTGAAAAAATTTCAACTGGAATTTTAGCCATTTTTTGACGTGAAATTGTAAACATGTGGATATGGATTTTGAAAATTCTAGAGAGAATTTTAAAAGCTTCAAGAGAATTTCAACAATTTTGAGAGGGATTTGAAAAGTTTCAATGGGAATGGGAAGAATTGGGACAAAAATTGGAAAATTTTTAAGGGACTTTGAAAAAATTTCAACTGGAATTTTAGCCATTTTTTGACGTGAAATTGTAAACATGTGGACATGGATTTTGAAAATTCTAGAGAGAATTTTAAAAGCTTCAACAGAATTTCAACAATTTGGAGAGGGATTTGAAAAGTTTCAATGGGAATGGGAAGAATTGGGACAAAAATTGGAAAATTTTTAAGGGACTTTGAAAAAATTTCAACTGGAATTTTAGCCATTTTGTTACGTGAAATTGTAAACATGTGGACATGGATTTTGAAAATTCTAGAGAGAATTTTAAAAGCTTCAAGAGAATTTCAACAATTTTGAGAGGGATTTGAAAAGTTTCAGTAGGAATGGGAAGAATTGGGACAAAAATTGGAAAATTTTTAAGGGACTTTGAAAAAATTTCAACTGGAATTTTAGCAATTTTTTGACGTGAAATTGTAAACATGTGGACATGGATTTTGAAAATTCTAGAGAGAATTTTAAAAGCTTCAACAGAATTTCAACGATTTGGAGAGGGATTTGAAAAGTTTCAATGGGAATGGGAAGAATTGGGACAAAAATTGGAAAATTTTTCAGGGACTTTGAAAAAATTTCAACTGGAATTTTAGCCATTTTGTTACGTGAAATTGTAAACATGTGGACATGGATTTTGAAAATTCTAGAGAGAATTTTAAAAGCTTCAACAGAATTTCAACAATTTTGAGAGGATTTGAAAAGATTCATTGGGAATGGGAAGAATTGGGACAAAAATTGGAAAATTTTTAAGGGACTTTGAAAAAATTTCAACTGGAATTTTAGCCATTTTTTGACATGAAATTGTAAACATGTGGACATGGATTTTGAAAATTCTAGAGAGAATTTTAAAAGCTTCAACAGAATTTCAACAATTTTGAGAGGGATTTGAAAAGTTTCAATGGGAATGGGAAGAATTGGGACAAAAATTGGAAAATTTTTAAGGGACTTTGAAAAAATTTCAACTGGAATTTTAGCAATTTTTTTATGTGAAATTGTAAACATGTGGACATGGATTTTGAAAATTCTAGAGAGAACTTTAAAAGCTTCAAGAGAATTTCAACAATTTTGAGAGGGATTTGAAAAGTTTCAATGGGAATGGGAAGAATTGGGACAAAAATTGGAAAATTTTTCAGGGACTTTGAAAAAATTTCAACTGGAATTTTAGCCATTTTGTTACGTGAAATTGTAAACATGTGGACATGGATTTTGAAAATTCTAGAGAGAATTTTAAAAGCTTCAACAGAATTTCAACAATTTTGAGAGGGATTTGAAAAATTTCAATGGGAATGGGAAGAATTGGGACAAAAATTGGAAAATTTTTAAGGGACTTTGAAAAAATTTCAACTGGAATTTTAGCAATTTTTTGACGTGAAATTGTAAACATGTGGACATGGATTTTGAAAATTCTAGAGAGAATTTTAAAAGCTTCAACAGAATTTCAACAATTTTGAGAGGGATTTGAAAAGTTTCAATGGGAATGGGAAGAATTGGGACAAAAATTGGAAAATTTTTAAGGGACTTTGAAAAAATTTCAACTGGAATTTTAGCCATTTTTTGACGTGAAATTGTAAACATGTGGACATGGATTTTGAAAATTCTAGAGAGAATTTTAAAAGCTTCAACAGAATTTCAACAATTTTGAGAGGGATTTGAAAAGTTTCAATGGGAATGGGAGGAATTGGGACAAAAATTAAAAAATTTTTAAGGGACTTTGAAAAAATTTCAACTGGAATTTTAGCCATTTTTTGACGTGAAATTGTAAACATGTGGACATGGATTTTGAAAATTCTAGAGAGAATTTTAAAAGCTTCAAGAGAATTTCAACAATTTTGAGAGGGATTTGAAAAGTTTCAATGGGAATGGGAAGAATTGGGACAAAAATTGGAAAATTTTTCAGGGACTTTGAAAAAATTTCAACTGGAATTTTAGCCATTTTTTGACGTGAAATTGTAAACATGTGGACATGGATTTTGAAAATTCTAGAGAGAATTTTAAAAGCTTCAAGAGAATTTCAACAATTTTGAGAGGGATTTGAAAAGTTTCAATGGGAATGGGAAGAATTGGGACAAAAATTGGAAAATTTTTAAGGGACTTTGAAAAAATTTCAACTGGAATTTTAGCCATTTTTTGACGTGAAATTGTAAACATGTGGACATGGATTTTGAAAATTCTAGAGAGAATTTTAAAAGCTTCAAGAGAATTTCAACAATTTTGAGAGGGATTTGAAAAGTTTCAATGGGAATGGGAAGAATTGGGACAAAAATTGGAAAATTTTTAAGGGACTTTGAAAAAATTTCAACTGGAATTTTAGCAATTTTTTTATGTGAAATTGTAAACATGTGGACATGGATTTTGAAAATTCTAGAGAGAATTTTAAAAGCTTCAAGAGAATTTCAACAATTTTGAGAGGGATTTGAAAAGTTTCAATGGGAATGGGAAGAATTGGGACAAAAATTGGAAAATTTTTAAGGACTTTGAAAAAATTTCAACTGGAATTTTAGCAATTTTTTGACGTGAAATTGTAAACATGTTGAAGTGGATTTTGAAAATTCTAGAGAGAATTTTAAAAGCTTCAAGAGAATTTCTACAATTTTGAGAGGGATTTGAAAAGTTTCAATGGGAATGGGAAGAATTGGGACAAAAATTGGAAAATTTTTCAGGGACTTTGAAAAAATTTCAACTGGAATTTCAGCAATTTTTTGACGTGAAATTGTAAACATGTGGACATGGATTTTGAAAATTCTAGAGAGAATTTTAAAAGCTTCAACAGAATTTCAACAATTTTGAGAGGGATTTGAAAAGTTTCAGTGGGAATGGGAAGAATTGGGACAAAAATTGGAAAATTTTGAAGGGACTTTGAAAAAATTTCAACTGGAATTTTAGCCATTTTGTTACGTGAAATTGTAAACATGTGGACATGGATTTTGAAAATTCTAGAGAGAATTTTAAAAGCTTCAACAGAATTTCAACGATTTGGAGAGGGATTTGAAAAGTTTCAATGGGAATGGGAAGAATTGGGACAAAAATTGGAAAATTTTTCAGGGACTTTGAAAAAATTTCAACTGGAATTTTAGCCATTTTGTTACGTGAAATTGTAAACATGTGGACATGGATTTTGAAAATTCTAGAGAGAATTTTAAAAGCTTCAACAGAATTTCAACAATTTTGAGAGGGATTTGAAAAGATTCAGTGGGAATGGGAAGAATTGGGACAAAAATTGGAAAATTTTTAAGGGACTTTGAAAAAAATTCAACTGGAATTATAGCAATTTTTTGACGTGAAATTGTAAACATGTTGAAGTGGATTTTGAAAATTCTAGAGAGAATTTTAAAAGCTTCAACAGAATTTCTACAATTTTGAGAGGGATTTGAAAAGTTTCAATGGGAATGGGAAGAATTGGGACAAAAATTGGAAAATTTTTAAGGGACTTTGAAAAAATTTCAACTGGAATTTTAGCCATTTTTTGACGTGAAATTGTAAACATGTGGATATGGATTTTGAAAATTCTAGAGAGAATTTTAAAAGCTTCAAGAGAATTTCAACAATTTTGAGAGGGATTTGAAAAGTTTCAATGGGAATGGGAAGAATTGGGACAAAAATTGGAAAATTTTTAAGGGACTTTGAAAAAATTTCAACTGGAATTTTAGCCATTTTTTGACGTGAAATTGTAAACATGTGGACATGGATTTTGAAAATTCTAGAGAGAATTTTAAAAGCTTCAACAGAATTTCAACAATTTGGAGAGGGATTTGAAAAGTTTCAATGGGAATGGGAAGAATTGGGACAAAAATTGGAAAATTTTTAAGGGACTTTGAAAAAATTTCAACTGGAATTTTAGCCATTTTGTTACGTGAAATTGTAAACATGTGGACATGGATTTTGAAAATTCTAGAGAGAATTTTAAAAGCTTCAAGAGAATTTCAACAATTTTGAGAGGGATTTGAAAAGTTTCAGTAGGAATGGGAAGAATTGGGACAAAAATTGGAAAATTTTTAAGGGACTTTGAAAAAATTTCAACTGGAATTTTAGCAATTTTTTGACGTGAAATTGTAAACATGTGGACATGGATTTTGAAAATTCTAGAGAGAATTTTAAAAGCTTCAACAGAATTTCAACGATTTGGAGAGGGATTTGAAAAGTTTCAATGGGAATGGGAAGAATTGGGACAAAAATTGGAAAATTTTTCAGGGACTTTGAAAAAATTTCAACTGGAATTTTAGCCATTTTGTTACGTGAAATTGTAAACATGTGGACATGGATTTTGAAAATTCTAGAGAGAATTTTAAAAGCTTCAACAGAATTTCAACAATTTTGAGAGGGATTTGAAAAGATTCATTGGGAATGGGAAGAATTGGGACAAAAATTGGAAAATTTTTAAGGGACTTTGAAAAAATTTCAACTGGAATTTTAGCCATTTTTTGACATGAAATTGTAAACATGTGGACATGGATTTTGAAAATTCTAGAGAGAATTTTAAAAGCTTCAACAGAATTTCAACAATTTTGAGAGGGATTTGAAAAGTTTCAATGGGAATGGGAAGAATTGGGACAAAAATTGGAAAATTTTTAAGGGACTTTGAAAAAATTTCAACTGGAATTTTAGCAATTTTTTTATGTGAAATTGTAAACATGTGGACATGGATTTTGAAAATTCTAGAGAGAACTTTAAAAGCTTCAAGAGAATTTCAACAATTTTGAGAGGGATTTGAAAAGTTTCAATGGGAATGGGAAGAATTGGGACAAAAATTGGAAAATTTTTCAGGGACTTTGAAAAAATTTCAACTGGAATTTTAGCCATTTTTTTATGTGAAATTGAAAACATGTGGACATGGATTTTGAAAATTCTAGAGAGAATTTTAAAAGCTTCAACAGAATTTCAACAATTTTGAGAGGGATTTGAAAAATTTCAATGGGAATGGGAAGAATTGGGACAAAAATTGGAAAATTTTTAAGGGACTTTGAAAAAATTTCAACTGGAATTTTAGCAATTTTTTGACGTGAAATTGTAAACATGTGGACATGGATTTTGAAAATTCTAGAGAGAATTTTAAAAGCTTCAACAGAATTTCAACAATTTTGAGAGGGATTTGAAAAGTTTCAATGGGAATGGGAAGAATTGGGACAAAAATTGGAAAATTTTTAAGGGACTGAAAAAATTTCAACTGGAAATTTAGCATTTTTTTTACGTGAAATTGTAAACATGTGGACATGGATTTTGAAAATTCTAGAGAGAATTTTAAAAGCTTCAAGAGAATTTCAACAATTTTGAGAGGGATTTGAAAAGTTTCAATGGGAATGGGAAGAATTGGGACAAAAATTGGAAAATTTTTAAGGGACTTTGAAAAAATTTCAACTGGAATTTTAGCCATTTTTTGACGTGAAATTGTAAACATGTGGCCATGGATTTTGAAAATTCTAGAGAGAATTTTAAAAGCTTCAACAGAATTTCAACGATTTGGAGAGGGATTTGAAAAGTTTCAATGGGAATGGGAAGAATTGGGACAAAAATTGGAAAATTTTTCAGGGACTTTGAAAAATTTCAACTGGAATTTTAGCCATTTTGTTACGTGAAATTGTAAACATGTGGACATGGATTTTGAAAATTCTAGAGAGAATTTTAAAAGCTTCAAGAGAATTTCAACAATTTTGAGAGGGATTTGAAAAGTTTCAATGGGAATGGGAAGAATTGGGACAAAAATTGGAAAATTTTTAAGGGACTTTGAAAAAATTTCAACTGGAATTTTAGCCATTTTTTGACGTGAAATTGTAAACATGTGGACATGGATTTTGAAAATTCTAGAGAGAATTTTAAAAGCTTCAAGAGAATTTCAACAATTTTGAGAGGGATTTGAAAAGTTTCAATGGGAATGGGAAGAATTGGGACAAAAATTGGAAAATTTTTCAGGGACTTTGAAAAAATTTCAACTGGAATTTTAGCCATTTTTTGACGTGAAATTGTAAACATGTGGACATGGATTTTGAAAATTCTAGAGAGAATTTTAAAAGCTTCAACAGAATTTCAACAATTTTGAGAGGGATTTGAAAAGTTTCAATGGGAATGGGAGGAATTGGGACAAAAATTAAAAAATTTTTAAGGGACTTTGAAAAAATTTCAACTGGAATTTTAGCCATTTTTTGACGTGAAATTGTAAACATGTGGACATGGATTTTGAAAATTCTAGAGAGAATTTTAAAAGCTTCAAGAGAATTTCAACAATTTTGAGAGGGATTTGAAAAGTTTCAATGGGAATGGGAAGAATTGGGACAAAAATTGGAAAATTTTTCAGGGACTTTGAAAAAATTTCAACTGGAATTTTAGCCATTTTTTGACGTGAAATTGTAAACATGTGGACATGGATTTTGAAAATTCTAGAGAGAATTTTAAAAGCTTCAACAGAATTTCAACAATTTTGAGAGGGATTTGAAAAGTTTCAATGGGAATGGGAAGAATTGGGACAAAAATTGGAAAATTTTTAAGGGACTTTGAAAAAATTTCAACTGGAATTTTAGCCATTTTTTGACGTGAAATTGTAAACATGTGGACATGGATTTTGAAAATTCTAGAGAGAATTTTAAAAGCTTCAAGAGAATTTCAACAATTTTGAGAGGGATTTGAAAAGTTTCAATGGGAATGGGAAGAATTGGGACAAAAATTGGAAAATTTTTAAGGGACTTTGAAAAAATTTCAACTGGAATTTTAGCAATTTTTTTATGTGAAATTGTAAACATGTGGACATGGATTTTGAAAATTCTAGAGAGAATTTTAAAAGCTTCAAGAGAATTTCAACAATTTTGAGAGGGATTTGAAAAGTTTCAATGGGAATGGGAAGAATTGGGACAAAAATTGGAAAATTTTTAAGGGACTTTGAAAAAATTTCAACTGGAATTTTAGCAATTTTTTGACGTGAAATTGTAAACATGTTGAAGTGGATTTTGAAAATTCTAGAGAGAATTTTAAAAGCTTCAAGAGAATTTCTACAATTTTGAGAGGGATTTGAAAAGTTTCAATGGGAATGGGAAGAATTGGGACAAAAATTGGAAAATTTTTCAGGGACTTTGAAAAAATTTCAACTGGAATTTCAGCAATTTTTTGACGTGAAATTGTAAACATGTGGACATGGATTTTGAAAATTCTAGAGAGAATTTTAAAAGCTTCAACAGAATTTCAACAATTTTGAGAGGGATTTGAAAAGTTTCAGTGGGAATGGGAAGAATTGGGACAAAAATTGGAAAATTTTTAAGGGACTTTGAAAAAATTTCAACTGGAATTTTAGCCATTTTGTTACGTGAAATTGTAAACATGTGGACATGGATTTTGAAAATTCTAGAGAGAATTTTAAAAGCTTCAACAGAATTTCAACGATTTGGAGAGGGATTTGAAAAGTTTCAATGGGAATGGGAAGAATTGGGACAAAAATTGGAAAATTTTTCAGGGACTTTGAAAAAATTTCAACTGGAATTTTAGCCATTTTGTTACGTGAAATTGTAAACATGTGGACATGGATTTTGAAAATTCTAGAGAGAATTTTAAAAGCTTCAACAGAATTTCAACAATTTTGAGAGGGATTTGAAAAGATTCAGTGGGAATGGGAAGAATTGGGACAAAAATTGGAAAATTTTTAAGGGACTTTGAAAAAAATTCAACTGGAATTATAGCAATTTTTTGACGTGAAATTGTAAACATGTTGAAGTGGATTTTGAAAATTCTAGAGAGAATTTTAAAAGCTTCAACAGAATTTCTACAATTTTGAGAGGGATTTGAAAAGTTTCAATGGGAATGGGAAGAATTGGGACAAAAATTGGAAAATTTTTAAGGGACTTTGAAAAAATTTCAACTGGAATTTTAGCCATTTTTTGACGTGAAATTGTAAACATGTGGATATGGATTTTGAAAATTCTAGAGAGAATTTTAAAAGCTTCAAGAGAATTTCAACAATTTTGAGAGGGATTTGAAAAGTTTCAATGGGAATGGGAAGAATTGGGACAAAAATTGGAAAATTTTTAAGGGACTTTGAAAAAATTTCAACTGGAATTTTAGCCATTTTTTGACGTGAAATTGTAAACATGTGGACATGGATTTTGAAAATTCTAGAGAGAATTTTAAAAGCTTCAACAGAATTTCAACAATTTGGAGAGGGATTTGAAAAGTTTCAATGGGAATGGGAAGAATTGGGACAAAAATTGGAAAATTTTTAAGGGACTTTGAAAAAATTTCAACTGGAATTTTAGCCATTTTGTTACGTGAAATTGTAAACATGTGGACATGGATTTTGAAAATTCTAGAGAGAATTTTAAAAGCTTCAAGAGAATTTCAACAATTTTGAGAGGGATTTGAAAAGTTTCAGTAGGAATGGGAAGAATTGGGACAAAAATTGGAAAATTTTTAAGGGACTTTGAAAAAATTTCAACTGGAATTTTAGCAATTTTTTGACGTGAAATTGTAAACATGTTGAAGTGGATTTTGAAAATTCTAGAGAGAATTTTAAAAGCTTCAAGAGAATTTCAACAATTTTGAGAGGGATTTGAAAAGTTTCAATGGGAATGGGAAGAATTGGGACAAAAATTGGAAAATTTTTCAGGGACTTTGAAAAAATTTCAACTGGAATTTTAGCCATTTTTTGACGTGAAATTGTAAACATGTGGACATGGATTTTGAAAATTCTAGAGAGAATTTTAAAAGCTTCAACAGAATTTCAACAATTTTGAGAGGGATTTGAAAAGTTTCAATGGGAATGGGAAGAATTGGGACAAAAATTGGAAAATTTTTAAGGGACTTTGAAAAAATTTCAACTGGAATTTTAGCCATTTTGTTACGTGAAATTGTAAACATGTGGCCATGGATTTTGAAAATTCTAGAGAGAATTTTAAAAGCTTCAAGAGAATTTCAACAATTTTGAGAGGGATTTGAAAAGTTTCAATGGGAATGGGAAGAATTGGGACAAAAATTGGAAAATTTTTAAGGGACTTTGAAAAAATTTCAACTGGAATTTTAGCCATTTTGTTACGTGAAATTGTAAACATGTGGCCATGGATTTTGAAAATTCTAGAGAGAATTTTAAAAGCTTCAACAAAATTTCAACAATTTTGAGAGGGATTTGAAAAGTTTCAATGGGATTGGGAAGAATTGGGACAAAAATTGGAAAATTTTTAAGGGACTTTGAAAAAATTTCAACTGGAATTTTAGCAATTTTTTAATGTGAAATTGTAAACATGTGGACATGGATTTTGAAAATTCTAGAGAGAATTTTAAAAGCTTCAAGAGAATTTCAACAATTTTGAGAGGGATTTGAAAAGTTTCAATGGGAATGGGAAGAATTGGGACAAAAATTGGAAAATTTTTAAGGGACTTTGAAAAAATTTCAACTGGAATTTTAGCCATTTTGTTACGTGAAATTGTAAACATGTGGACATGGATTTTGAAAATTCTAGAGAGAATTTTAAAAGCTTCAACAGAATTTCAACAATTTTGAGAGGGATTTGAAAAGTTTCAATGGGAATGGGAAGAATTGGGACAAAAATTGGAAAATTTTTCAGGGACTTTGAAAAAATTTCAACTGGAATTTTAGCCATTTTGTTAGGTGAAATTGTAAACATGTGGACATGGATTTTGAAAATTCTAGAGAGAATTTTAAAAGCTTCAACAGAATTTCTACAATTTTGAGAGGGATTTGAAAAGTTTCAATGGGAATGGGAAGAATTGGGACAAAAATTGGAAAATTTTTCAGGGACTTTGAAAAAATTTCAACTGGAATTTTAGCCATTTTTTGACGTGAAATTGTAAACATGTGGACATGGATTTTGAAAATTCTAGAGAGAATTTTAAAAGCTTCAACAGAATTTCAACAATTTTGAGAGGGATTTGAAAAGTTTCAATGGGAATGGGAGGAATTGGGACAAAAATTAGAAAATTTTTAAGGGACTTTGAAAAAATTTCAACTGGAATTTTAGCCATTTTTTGACGTGAAATTGTAAACATGTGGCCATGGATTTTGAAAATTCTAGAGAGAATTTTAAAAGCTTCAAGAGAATTTCAACAATTTTGAGAGGGATTTGAAAAGTTTCAATGGGAATGGGAAGAATTGGGACAAAAATTGGAAAATTTTTAAGGGACTTTGAAAAAATTTCAACTGGAATTTTAGCCATTTTTTGACGTGAAATTGTAAACATGTGGCCATGGATTTTGAAAATTCTAGAGAGAATTTTAAAAGCTTCAACAGAATTTCAACAATTTTGAGAGGGATTTGAAAAGTTTCAATGGGAATGGGAAGAATTGGGACAAAAATTGGAAAATTTTTAAGGGACTTTGAAAAAATTTCAACTGTAATTTTAGCCATTTTTTGACGTGAAATTGTAAACATGTGGACATGGATTTTGAAAATTCTAGAGAGAATTTTAAAAGCTTCAAGAGAATTTCAACCATTTGGAGAGGGATTTGAAAAGTTTCAATGGGAATGGGAAGAATTGGGACAAAAATTGGAAAATTTTTAAGGGACTTTGAAAAAATTTCAACTGGAATTTTAGCAATTTTTTGACGTGAAATTGTAAACCTGTGGCCATGGATTTTGAAAATTCTAGAGAGAATTTTAAAAGCTTCAACAGAATTTCAACAATTTTGAGAGGGATTTGAAAAGTTTCAATGGGAATGGGAAGAATTGGGACAAAAATTGGAAAATTTTTAAGGGACTTTGAAAAAATTTCAACTGGAATTTTAGCCATTTTTTTATGTGAAATTGTAAACATGTGGACATGGATTTTGAAAATTCTAGAGAGAATTTTAAAAGCTTCAAGAGAATTTCAACAATTTTGAGAGGGATTTGAAAAGTTTCAATGGGAATGGGAAGAATTGGGACAAAAATTGGAAAATTTTTAAGGGACTTTGAAAAAATTTCAACTGGAATTTTAGCCATTTTTTGACGTGAAATTGTAAACATGTGGACATGGATTTTGAAAATTCTAGAGAGAATTTTAAAAGCTTCAACAGAATTTCAACAATTTTGAGAGGGATTTGAAAAGTTTCAATGGGAATGGGAAGAATTGGGACAAAAATGGGAAAATTTTTAAGGGACTTTGAAAAAATTTCAACTGGAATTTTAGCAATTTTTTTATGTGAAATTGTAAACATGTGGACATGGATTTTGAAAATTCTAGAGAGAACTTTAAAAGCTTCAAGAGAATTTCAACAATTTGGAGAGGGATTTGAAAAGTTTCAATGGGAATGGGAAGAATTGGGACAAAAATTGGAAAATTTTTCAGGGACTTTGAAAAAATTTCAACTGGAATTTTAGCCATTTTGTTACGTGAAATTGTAAACATGTGGCCATGGATTTTGAAAATTCTAGAGAGAATTTTAAAAGCTTCAACAGAATTTCAACAATTTTGAGAGGGATTTGAAAAATTTCAATGGGAATGGGAAGAATTGGGACAAAAATTGGAAAATTTTTAAGGGACTTTGAAAAAATTTCAACTGGAATTTTAGCCATTTTTTGACGTGAAATTGTAAACGTGGACATGGATTTTGAAAATTCTAGAGAGAATTTTAAAAGCTTCAACAGAATTTCTACAATTTTGAGAGGGATTTGAAAAGTTTCAATGGGAATGGGAAGAATTGGGACAAAAATTGGAAAATTTTTAAGGGACTGAAAAAATATCAACTGGAATTTTAGCATTTTTTTTACGTGAAATTGTAAACATGTGGACATGGATTTTGAAAATTCTAGAGAGAATTTTAAAAGCTTCAAGAGAATTTCAACAATTTTGAGAGGGATTTGAAAAGTTTCAATGGGAATGGGAAGAATTGGGACAAAAATTGGAAAATTTTTAAGGGACTTTGAAAAAATTTCAACTGGAATTTTAGCCATTTTTTGACGTGAAATGGTAAACATGTGGCCATGGATTTTGAAAATTCTAGAGAGAATTTTAAAAGCTTCAACAGAATTTCAACAATTTTGAGAGGGATTTGAAAAGTTTCAATGGGAATGGGAAGAATTGGGACAAAAATTGGAAAATTTTTAAGGGACTTTGAAAAAATTTCAACTGGAATTTTAGCCATTTTTTGACGTGAAATTGTAAACATGTGGACATGGATTTTGAAAATTCTAGAGAGAATTTTAAAAGCTTCAACAGAATTTCAACAATTTTGAGAGGGATTTGAAAAGTTTCAATGGGAATGGGAAGAATTGGGACAAAAATTGGAAAATTTTTAAGGGACTTTGAAAAAATTTCAACTGGAATTTTAGCCATTTTTTGACGTGAAATTGTAAACATGTGGACATGGATTTTGAAAATTCTAGAGAGAATTTTAAAAGCTTCAACAGAATTTCAACAATTTTGAGAGGGATTTGAAAAGTTTCAATGGGAATGGGAAGAATTGGGACAAAAATTGGAAAATTTTTCAGGGACTTTGAAAAAATTTCAACTGGAATTTTAGCCATTTTTTGACGTGAAATTGTAAACATGTGGACATGGATTTTGAAAATTCTAGAGAGAATTTTAAAAGCTTCAACAGAATTTCAACAATTTTGAGAGGGATTTGAAAAGTTTCAATGGGAATGGGAGGAATTGGGACAAAAATTAGAAAATTTTTAAGGGACTTTGAAAAAATTTTAACTGGAATTTTAGCCATTTTTTGACGTGAAATTGTAAACATGTGGACATGGATTTTGAAAATTCTAGAGAGAATTTTAAAAGCTTCAACAGAATTTCAACAATTTTGAGAGGGATTTGAAAAGTTTCAATGGGAATGGGAAGAATTGGGACAAAAATTGGAAAATTTTTAAGGGACTTTGAAAAAATTTCAACTGGAATTTTAGCCATTTTGTTACGTGAAATTGTAAACATGTGGACATGGATTTTGAAAATTCTAGAGAGAATTTTAAAAGCTTCAAGAGAATTTCAACAATTTTGAGAGGGATTTGAAAAGTTTCAATGGGAATGGGAAGAATTGGGACAAAAATTGGAAAATTTTTAAGGGACTTTGAAAAAATTTCAACTGGAATTTTAGCAATTTTTTTACGTGAAATTGTAAACATGTGGACATGGATTTTGAAAATTCTAGAGAGAATTTTAAAAGCTTCAACAGAATTTCAACAATTTTGAGAGGGATTTGAAAAGTTTCAATGGGAATGGGAAGAATTGGGACAAAAATTGGAAAATTTTTAAGGGACTTTGAAAAAATTTCAACTGGAATTTTAGCAATTTTTTTATGTGAAATTGTAAACATGTGGACATGGATTTTGAAAATTCTAGAGAGAATTTTAAAAGCTTCAAGAGAATTTCAACAATTTTGAGAGGGATTTGAAAAGTTTCAATGGGAATGGGAAGAATTGGGACAAAAATTGGAAAATTTTTAAGGGACTTTGAAAAAATTTCAACTGGAATTTTAGCCATTTTTTGACGTGAAATTGTAAACGTGGACATGGATTTTGAAAATTCTAGAGAGAATTTTAAAAGCTTCAACAGAATTTCTACAATTTTGAGAGGGATTTGAAAAGTTTCAATGGGAATGGGAAGAATTGGGACAAAAATTGGAAAATTTTTAAGGGACTTTGAAAAAATTTCAACTGGAATTTTAGCCATTTTTTGACGTGAAATTGTAAACATGTGGACATGGATTTTGAAAATTCTAGAGAGAATTTTAAAAGCTTCAAGAGAATTTCAACAATTTTGAGAGGGATTTGAAAAGTTTCAATGGGAATGGGAAGAATTGGGACAAAAATTGGAAAATTTTTCAGGGACTTTGAAAAAATTTCAACTGGAATTTTAGCCATTTTTTGACGTGAAATTGTAAACATGTGGCCATGGATTTTGAAAATTCTAGAGAGAATTTTAAAAGCTTCAACAGAATTTCAACAATTTTGAGAGGGATTTGAAAAGTTTCAATGGGAATGGGAGGAATTGGGACAAAAATTAGAAAATTTTTCAGGGACTTTGAAAAAATTTCAACTGGAATTTTAACCATTTTTTGACGTGAAATTGTAAACATGTGGACATGGATTTTGAAAATTCTAGAGAGAATTTTAAAAGCTTCAACAGAATTTCAACAATTTTGAGAGGGATTTGAAAAGTTTCAATGGGAATGGGAAGAATTGGGACAAAAATTGGAAAATTTTTAAGGGACTTTGAAAAAATTTCAACTGGAATTTTAGCCATTTTGTTACGTGAAATTGTAAACATGTGGACATGGATTTTGAAAATTCTAGAGAGAATTTTAAAAGCTTCAACAGAATTTCAACAATTTTGAGAGGGATTTGAAAAGTTTCAATGGGAATGGGAAGAATTGGGACAAAAATTGGAAAATTTTTAAGGGACTTTGAAAAAATTTCAACTGGAATTTTAGCAATTTTTTTACGTGAAATTGTAAACATGTGGACATGGATTTTGAAAATTCTAGAGAGAATTTTAAAAGCTTCAACAGAATTTCAACAATTTTGAGAGGGATTTGAAAAGTTTCAATGGGAATGGGAAGAATTGGGACAAAAATTGGAAAATTTTTAAGGGACTTTGAAAAAATTTCAACTGGAATTTTAGCAATTTTTTTATGTGAAATTGTAAACATGTGGACATGGATTTTGAAAATTCTAGAGAGAATTTTAAAAGCTTCAAGAGAATTTCAACAATTTTGAGAGGGATTTGAAAAGTTTCAATGGGAATGGGAAGAATTGGGACAAAAATTGGAAAATTTTTAAGGGACTTTGAAAAAATTTCAACTGGAATTTTAGCCATTTTTTGACGTGAAATTGTAAACGTGGACATGGATTTTGAAAATTCTAGAGAGAATTTTAAAAGCTTCAAGAGAATTTCTACAATTTTGAGAGGGATTTGAAAAGTTTCAATGGGAATGGGAAGAATTGGGACAAAAATTGTAAAATTTTTAAGGGACTGAAAAAATTTCAACTGGAATTTTAGCATTTTTTTTACGTGAAATTGTAAACATGTGGCCATGGATTTTGAAAATTCTAGAGAGAATTTTAAAAGCTTCAACAGAATTTCAACACTTTTGAGAGGGATTTGAAAAGTTTCAATGGGAATGGGAAGAATTGGGACAAAAATTGGAAAATTTTTAAGGGACTTTGAAAAAATTTCAACTGGAATTTTAGCAATTTTTTTACGTGAAATTGTAAACATGTGGACATGGATTTTGAAAATTCTAGAGAGAATTTTAAAAGCTTCAAGAGAATTTCAACAATTTTGAGAGGGATTTGAAAAGTTTCAATGGGAATGGGAAGAATTGGGACAAAAATTGGAAAATTTTTCAGGGACTTTGAAAAAATTTCAACTGGAATTTTAGCCATTTTGTTACGTGAAATTGTAAACATGTGGACATGGATTTTGAAAATTCTAGAGAGAATTTTAAAAGCTTCAACAGAATTTCAACAATTTTGAGAGGGATTTGAAAAGTTTCAGTGGGAATGGGAAGAATTGGGACAAAAATTGGAAAATTTTTAAGGGACTTTGAAAAAATTTCAACTGGAATTTTAGCAATTTTTTGACGTGAAATTGTAAACATGTTGAAGTGGATTTTGAAAATTCTAGAGAGAATTTTAAAAGCTTCAAGAGAATTTCAACAATTTTGAGAGGGATTTGAAAAGTTTCAATGGGAATGGGAAGAATTGGAACAAAAATTGGAAAATTTTTAAGGAACTTTGAAAAAATTTCAACTGGAATTTTAGCCATTTTGTTACGTGAAATTGTAAACATGTGGCCATGGATTTTGAAAATTCTAGAGAGAATTTTAAAAGCTTCAACAGAATTTCAACAATTTTGAGAGGGATTTGAAAAGTTTCAATGGGAATGGGAAGAATTGGGACAAAAATTGGAAAATTTTTAAGGGACTTTGAAAAAATTTCAACTGGAATTTTAGCAATTTTTTTATGTGAAATTGTAAACATGTGGACATGGATTTTGAAAATTCTAGAGAGAATTTTAAAAGCTTTAAGAGAATTTCAACAATTTTGAGAGGGATTTGAAAAGTTTCAATGGGAATGGGAAGAATTGGGACAAAAATTGGAAAATTTTTAAGGGACTTTGAAAAAATTTCAACTGGAATTTTAGCCATTTTTTGACGTGAAATTGTAAACATGTGGACATGGATTTTGAAAATTCTAGAGAGAATTTTAAAAGCTTCAACAGAATTTCAACAATTTTGAGAGGGATTTGAAAAGTTTCAGTGGGAATGGGAAGAATTGGGACAAAAATTGGAAAATTTTGAAGGGACTTTGAAAAAATTTCAACTGGAATTTTAGCCATTTTGTTACGTGAAATTGTAAACATGTGGACATGGATTTTGAAAATTCTAGAGAGAATTTTAAAAGCTTCAACAGAATTTCAACAATTTTGAGAGGGATTTGAAAAGTTTCAGTGGGAATGGGAAGAATTGGGACAAAAATTGGAAAATTTTTAAGGGACTTTGAAAAAATTTCAACTGGAATTTTAGCAATTTTTTGACGTGAAATTGTAAACATGTTGAAGTGGATTTTGAAAATTCTAGAGAGAATTTTAAAAGCTTCAAGAGAATTTCAACAATTTTGAGAGGGATTTGAAAAGTTTCAATGGGAATGGGAAGAATTGGGACAAAAATTGGAAAATTTTTAAGGGACTTTGAAAAAATTTCAACTGGAATTTCAGCAATTTTTTGACGTGAAATTGTAAACATGTGGACATGGATTTTGAAAATTCTAGAGAGAATTTTAAAAGCTTCAACAGAATTTCAACAATTTTGAGAGGGATTTGAAAAGTTTCAGTGGGAATGGGAAGAATTGGGACAAAAATTGGAAAATTTTTCAGGGACTTTGAAAAAATTTCAACTGGAATTTTAGCCATTTTTTGACGTGAAATTGTAAACATGTGGACATGGATTTTGAAAATTCTAGAGAGAATTTTAAAAGCTTCAACAGAATTTCAACGATTTGGAGAGGGATTTGAAAAGTTTCAATGGGAATGGGAAGAATTGGGACAAAAATTGGAAAATTTTTCAGGGACTTTGAAAAAATTTCAACTGGAATTTTAGCCATTTTGTTACGTGAAATTGTAAACATGTGGACATGGATTTTGAAAATTCTAGAGAGAATTTTAAAAGCTTCAACAGAATTTCAACAATTTTGAGAGGGATTTGAAAAGTTTCAGTGGGAATGGGAAGAATTGGGACAAAAATTGGAAAATTTTTAAGGGACTTTGAAAAAATTTCAACTGGAATTTTAGCAATTTTTTGACGTGAAATTGTAAACATGTTGAAGTGGATTTTGAAAATTCTAGAGAGAATTTTAAAAGCTTCAAGAGAATTTCAACAATTTTGAGAGGGATTTGAAAAGTTTCAATGGGAATGGGAAGAATTGGAACAAAAATTGGAAAATTTTTAAGGGACTTTGAAAAAATTTCAACTGGAATTTTAGCCATTTTGTTACGTGAAATTGTAAACATGTGGACATGGATTTTGAAAATTCTAGAGAGAATTTTAAAAGCTTCAACAGAATTTCAACAATTTTGAGAGGGATTTGAAAAGTTTCAGTAGGAATGGGAAGAATTGGGACAAAAATTGGAAAATTTTTAAGGGACTTTGAAAAAATTTCAACTGGAATTTTAGCAATTTTTTGACGTGAAATTGTAAACATGTTGAAGTGGATTTTGAAAATTCTAGAGAGAATTTTAAAAGCTTCAACAGAATTTCAACAATTTTGAGAGGGATTTGAAAAGTTTCAATGGGAATGGGAAGAATTGGGACAAAAATTGGAAAATTTTTAAGGGACTTTGAAAAAATTTCAACTGGAATTTTAGCAATTTTTTTATGTGAAATTGTAAACATGTGGACATGGATTTTGAAAATTCTAGAGAGAATTTTAAAAGCTTCAAGAGAATTTCAACAATTTTGAGAGGGATTTGAAAAGTTTCAATGGGAATGGGAAGAATTGGGACAAAAATTGGAAAATTTTTAAGGGACTTTGAAAAAATTTCAACTGGAATTTTAGCAATTTTTTGACGTGAAATTGTAAACATGTTGAAGTGGATTTTGAAAATTCTAGAGAGAATTTTAAAAGCTTCAAGAGAATTTCTACAATTTTGAGAGGGATTTGAAAAGTTTCAATGGGAATGGGAAGAATTGGGACAAAAATTGGAAAATTTTTAAGGGACTGAAAAAATTTCAACTGGAATTTTAGCATTTTTTTTACGTGAAATTGTAAACATGTGGCCATGGATTTTGAAAATTCTAGAGAGAATTTTAAAAGCTTCAACAGAATTTCAACACTTTTGAGAGGGATTTGAAAAGTTTCAATGGGAATGGGAAGAATTGGGACAAAAATTGGAAAATTTTTAAGGGACTTTGAAAAAATTTCAACTGGAATTTTAGCAATTTTTTTACGTGAAATTGTAAACATGTGGACATGGATTTTGAAAATTCTAGAGAGAATTTTAAAAGCTTCAAGAGAATTTCAACAATTTTGAGAGGGATTTGAAAAGTTTCAATGGGAATGGGAAGAATTGGGACAAAAATTGGAAAATTTTTCAGGGACTTTGAAAAAATTTCAACTGGAATTTTAGCCATTTTGTTACGTGAAATTGTAAACATGTGGACATGGATTTTGAAAATTCTAGAGAGAATTTTAAAAGCTTCAACAGAATTTCAACAATTTTGAGAGGGATTTGAAAAGTTTCAGTGGGAATGGGAAGAATTGGGACAAAAATTGGAAAATTTTTAAGGGACTTTGAAAAAATTTCAACTGGAATTTTAGCAATTTTTTGACGTGAAATTGTAAACATGTTGAAGTGGATTTTGAAAATTCTAGAGAGAATTTTAAAAGCTTCAAGAGAATTTCAACAATTTTGAGAGGGATTTGAAAAGTTTCAATGGGAATGGGAAGAATTGGAACAAAAATTGGAAAATTTTTAAGGAACTTTGAAAAAATTTCAACTGGAATTTTAGCCATTTTGTTACGTGAAATTGTAAACATGTGGCCATGGATTTTGAAAATTCTAGAGAGAATTTTAAAAGCTTCAACAGAATTTCAACAATTTTGAGAGGGATTTGAAAAGTTTCAATGGGAATGGGAAGAATTGGGACAAAAATTGGAAAATTTTTAAGGGACTTTGAAAAAATTTCAACTGGAATTTTAGCAATTTTTTTATGTGAAATTGTAAACATGTGGACATGGATTTTGAAAATTCTAGAGAGAATTTTAAAAGCTTTAAGAGAATTTCAACAATTTTGAGAGGGATTTGAAAAGTTTCAATGGGAATGGGAAGAATTGGGACAAAAATTGGAAAATTTTTAAGGGACTTTGAAAAAATTTCAACTGGAATTTTAGCCATTTTTTGACGTGAAATTGTAAACATGTGGACATGGATTTTGAAAATTCTAGAGAGAATTTTAAAAGCTTCAACAGAATTTCAACAATTTTGAGAGGGATTTGAAAAGTTTCAGTGGGAATGGGAAGAATTGGGACAAAAATTGGAAAATTTTGAAGGGACTTTGAAAAAATTTCAACTGGAATTTTAGCCATTTTGTTACGTGAAATTGTAAACATGTGGACATGGATTTTGAAAATTCTAGAGAGAATTTTAAAAGCTTCAACAGAATTTCAACAATTTTGAGAGGGATTTGAAAAGTTTCAGTGGGAATGGGAAGAATTGGGACAAAAATTGGAAAATTTTTAAGGGACTTTGAAAAAATTTCAACTGGAATTTTAGCAATTTTTTGACGTGAAATTGTAAACATGTTGAAGTGGATTTTGAAAATTCTAGAGAGAATTTTAAAAGCTTCAAGAGAATTTCAACAATTTTGAGAGGGATTTGAAAAGTTTCAATGGGAATGGGAAGAATTGGGACAAAAATTGGAAAATTTTTAAGGGACTTTGAAAAAATTTCAACTGGAATTTCAGCAATTTTTTGACGTGAAATTGTAAACATGTGGACATGGATTTTGAAAATTCTAGAGAGAATTTTAAAAGCTTCAACAGAATTTCAACAATTTTGAGAGGGATTTGAAAAGTTTCAGTGGGAATGGGAAGAATTGGGACAAAAATTGGAAAATTTTTCAGGGACTTTGAAAAAATTTCAACTGGAATTTTAGCCATTTTTTGACGTGAAATTGTAAACATGTGGACATGGATTTTGAAAATTCTAGAGAGAATTTTAAAAGCTTCAACAGAATTTCAACGATTTGGAGAGGGATTTGAAAAGTTTCAATGGGAATGGGAAGAATTGGGACAAAAATTGGAAAATTTTTCAGGGACTTTGAAAAAATTTCAACTGGAATTTTAGCCATTTTGTTACGTGAAATTGTAAACATGTGGACATGGATTTTGAAAATTCTAGAGAGAATTTTAAAAGCTTCAACAGAATTTCAACAATTTTGAGAGGGATTTGAAAAGTTTCAGTGGGAATGGGAAGAATTGGGACAAAAATTGGAAAATTTTTAAGGGACTTTGAAAAAATTTCAACTGGAATTTTAGCAATTTTTTGACGTGAAATTGTAAACATGTTGAAGTGGATTTTGAAAATTCTAGAGAGAATTTTAAAAGCTTCAAGAGAATTTCAACAATTTTGAGAGGGATTTGAAAAGTTTCAATGGGAATGGGAAGAATTGGAACAAAAATTGGAAAATTTTTAAGGGACTTTGAAAAAATTTCAACTGGAATTTTAGCCATTTTGTTACGTGAAATTGTAAACATGTGGACATGGATTTTGAAAATTCTAGAGAGAATTTTAAAAGCTTCAACAGAATTTCAACAATTTTGAGAGGGATTTGAAAAGTTTCAGTAGGAATGGGAAGAATTGGGACAAAAATTGGAAAATTTTTAAGGGACTTTGAAAAAATTTCAACTGGAATTTTAGCAATTTTTTGACGTGAAATTGTAAACATGTTGAAGTGGATTTTGAAAATTCTAGAGAGAATTTTAAAAGCTTCAAGAGAATTTCAACAATTTTGAGAGGGATTTGAAAAGTTTCAATGGGAATGGGAAGAATTGGGACAAAAATTGGAAAATTTTTCAGGGACTTTGAAAAAATTATTTCAACTGGAATTTTAGCCATTTTTTGACGTGAAATTGTAAACATGTGGACATGGATTTTGAAAATTCTAGAGAGAATTTTAAAAGCTTCAACAGAATTTCAACAATTTTGAGAGGGATTTGAAAAGTTTCAATGGGAATGGGAAGAATTGGGACAAAAATTGGAAAATTTTTAAGGGACTTTGAAAAAATTTCAACTGGAAATTTTAGCCATTTTTTGACGTGAAATTGTAAACATGTGGACATGGATTTTGAAAATTCTAGAGAGAATTTTAAAAGCTTCAACAGAATTTCAACAATTTTGAGAGAGATTTGAAAAGTTTCAATGGGAATGGGAAGAATTGGGACAAAAATTGGAAAATTTTTCAGGGACTTTGAAAAAATTTCAACTGGAATTTTAGCCATTTTGTTACGTGAAATTGTAAACATGTGGACATGGATTTTGAAAATTCTAGAGAGAATTTTAAAAGCTTCAACAGAATTTCAACAATTTTGAGAGGGATTGAAAAGTTTCCATGGGAATGGGAAGAATTGGGACAAAAATTGGAAAATTTTTAAGGGACTTTGAAAAAATTTCAACTGGAATTTTAGCAATTTTTTAATGTGAAATTGTAAACATGTGGACATGGATTTTGAAAATTCTAGAGAGAATTTTAAAAGCTTCAAGAGAATTTCAACAATTTTGAGAGGGATTTTGAAAAGTTTCAATGGGAATGGGAAGAATTGGGACAAAAATTGGAAAATTTTTAAGGGACTTTGAAAAAATTTCAACTGGAATTTTAGCCATTTTGTTACGTGAAATTGTAAACATGTGGCCATGGATTTTGAAAATTCTAGATAGTATTTTAAAAGCTTCAACAAAATTTCAACAATTTTGAGAGGGATTTGAAAAGTTTCAATGGGAATGGGAAGAATTGGGACAAAAATTGGAAATTTTTAAGGGACTTTGTAAAAATTTCAACTGGAATTTTAGCAATTTTTTTATGTGAAATTGTAAACATGTGGACATGGATTTTGAAAATTCTAGAGAGAATTTTAAAAGCTTCAACAGAATTTCAACAATTTTGAGAGGGATTTGAAAAGTTCAATGGGAATGGGAAGAATTGGGACAAAAATTGGAAAATTTTTAAGGGACTTTGAAAAAATTTCAACTGGAATTTTAGCCATTTTTTGACGTGAAATGGTAAACATGTGGCCATGGATTTTGAAAATTCTAGAGAGAATTTTAAAAGCTTCAAGAGAATTTCAACAATTTTGAGAGGGATTTGAAAAGTTTCAATGGGAATGGGAAGAATTGGAACAAAAATTGGAAAATTTGAAGGGACTTTGAAAAAATTTCAACTGGAATTTTAGCCATTTTTTGACGTGAAATTGTAAACATGTGGCCATGGATTTGAAATTCTAGAGAGAATTTTAAAAGCTTCAACAGAATTTCAACAATTTTGAGAGAGATTTGAAAAGTTTCAATGGGAATGGGAAGAATTGGGACAAAAATTGGAAATTTTTCAGGGACTTTGAAAAAATTTCAACTGGAATTTTAGCCATTTTGTTACGTGAAATTGTAAACATGTGGACATGGATTTTGAAAATTCTAGAGAGAATTTTAAAAGCTTCAACAGAATTTCAACAATTTTGAGAGGGATTTGAAAAGTTTCCATGGGAATGGGAAGAATTGGGACAAAAATTGGAAAATTTTTAAGGGACTTTGAAAAAATTTCAACTGGAATTTTAGCAATTTTTTTATGTGAAATTGTAAACATGTGGACATGGATTTTGAAAATTCTAGAGAGAATTTTAAAAGCTTCAAGAGAATTTCAACAATTTTGAGAGGGATTTGAAAAGTTTCAATGGGAATGGGAAGAATTGGGACAAAAATTGGAAAATTTTTAAGGGACTTTGAAAAAATTTCAACTGGAATTTTAGCCATTTTGTTACGTGAAATTGTAAACATGTGGACATGGATTTTGAAAATTCTAGAGAGTATTTTAAAAGCTTCAACAAAATTTCAACAATTTTGAGAGGGATTTGAAAAGTTTCAATGGGAATGGGAAGAATTGGGACAAAAATTGGAAAATTTTTAAGGGACTTTGAAAAAATTTCAACTGGAATTTTAGCCATTTTTTTATGTGAAATTGTAAACATGTGTACATGGATTTTGAAAATTCTAGAGAGAATTTTAAAAGCTTCAACAGAATTTCAACAATTTTGAGAGGGATTTGAAAAGTTTCAATGGGAATGGGAAGAATTGGGACAAAAATTGGAAAATTTTTCAGGGACTTTGAAAAAATTTCAACTGGAATTTTAGCCATTTTGTTACGTGAAATTGTAAACATGTGGACATGGATTTTGAAAATTCTAGAGAGAATTTTAAAAGCTTCAACAGAATTTCAACAATTTTGAGAGGGATTTGAAAAGTTTCAATGGGAATGGGAAGAATTGGGACAAAAATTGGAAAATTTTTAAGGGACTTTGAAAAAATTTCAACTGGAATTTTAGCCATTTTGTTACGTGAAATTGTAAACATGTGGACATGGATTTTGAAAATTCTAGAGAGAATTTTAAAAGCTTCAACAGAATTTCTACAATTTTGAGAGGGATTTGAAAAGTTTCAATGGGAATTGGAAGAATTGGGACAAAAATTGGAAAATTTTTAAGGGACTTTGAAAAAATTTCAACTGGAATTTTAGCCATTTTTTGACGTGAAATTGTAAACATGTGGACATGGATTTTGAAAATTCTAGAGAGAATTTTAAAAGCTTCAACAGAATTTCAACAATTTTGAGAGGGATTTGAAAAGTTTCAATGGGAATGGGAGGAATTGGGACAAAAATTAGAAAATTTTTAAGGGACTTTGAAAAAATTTCAACTGGAATTTTAGCCATTTTTTGACGTGAAATTGTAAACATGTGGACATGGATTTTGAAAATTCTAGAGAGAATTTTAAAAGCTTCAAGAGAATTTCAACAATTTTGAGAGGGATTTGAAAAGTTTCAATGGGAATGGGAAGAATTGGGACAAAAATTGGAAAATTTTTAAGGGACTTTGAAAAAATTTCAACTGGAATTTTAGCCATTTTTTGACGTGAAATTGTAAACATGTGGCCATGGATTTTGAAAATTCTAGAGAGAATTTTAAAAGCTTCAAGAGAATTTCAACAATTTTGAGAGGGATTTGAAAAGTTTCAATGGGAATGGGAAGAATTGGGACAAAAATTGGAAAATTTTTAAGGGACTTTGAAAAAATTTCAACTGGAATTTTAGCCATTTTTTGACGTGAAATTGTAAACATGTGGACATGGATTTTGAAAATTCTAGAGAGAATTTTAAAAGCTTCAACAGAATTTCAACAATTTTGAGAGGGATTTGAAAAGTTTCAATGGGAATGGGAAGAATTGGGACAAAAATTGGAAAATTTTTAAGGGACTTTGAAAAAATTTCAACTGGAATTTTAGCCATTTTTTGACGTGAAATTGTAAACCTGTGGCCATGGATTTTGAAAATTCTAGAGAGAATTTTAAAAGCTTCAACAGAATTTCAACAATTTTGAGAGGGATTTGAAAAGTTTCAATGGGAATGGGAAGAATTGGGACAAAAATTGGAAAATTTTTAAGGGACTTTGAAAAAATTTCAACTGGAATTTTAGCCATTTTTTTATGTGAAATTGTAAACATGTGGACATGGATTTTGAAAATTCTAGAGAGAATTTTAAAAGCTTCAAGAGAATTTCAACAATTTTGAGAGGGATTTGAAAAGTTTCAATGGGAATGGGAAGAATTGGGACAAAAATTGGAAAATTTTTAAGGGACTTTGAAAATATTTCAACTGGAATTTTAGCCATTTTTTGACGTGAAATTGTAAACATGTGGCCATGGATTTTGAAAATTCTAGAGAGAATTTTAAAAGCTTCAACAGAATTTCAACAATTTTGAGAGAGATTTGAAAAGTTTCAATGGGAATGGGAAGAATTGGGACAAAAATTGGAAAATTTTTCAGGGACTTTGAAAAAATTTCAACTGGAATTTTAGCCATTTTGTTACGTGAAATTGTAAACATGTGGACATGGATTTTGAAAATTCTAGAGAGAATTTTAAAAGCTTCAACAGAATTTCAACAATTTTGAGAGGGATTTGAAAAGTTTCCATGGGAATGGGAAGAATTGGGACAAAAATTGGAAAATTTTTAAGGGACTTTGAAAATATTTCAACTGGAATTTTAGCAATTTTTTTATGTGAAATTGTAAACATGTGGACATGGATTTTGAAAATTCTAGAGAGAATTTTAAAAGCTTCAAGAGAATTTCAACAATTTTGAGAGGGATTTGAAAAGTTTCAATGGGAATGGGAAGAATTGGGACAAAAATTGGAAAATTTTTAAGGGACTTTGAAAAAATTTCAACTGGAATTTTAGCCATTTTGTTACGTGAAATTGTAAACATGTGGACATGGATTTTGAAAATTCTAGAGAGTATTTTAAAAGCTTCAACAAAATTTCAACAATTTTGAGAGGGATTTGAAAAGTTTCAATGGGAATGGGAAGAATTGGGACAAAAATTGGAAAATTTTTAAGGGACTTTGTAAAAATTTCAACTGGAATTTTAGCAATTTTTTTATGTGAAATTGTAAACATGTGTACATGGATTTTGAAAATTCTAGAGAGAATTTTAAAAGCTTCAACAGAATTTCAACAATTTTGAGAGGGATTTGAAAAGTTTCAATGGGAATGGGAAGAATTGGGACAAAAATTGGAAAATTTTTAAGGGACTTTGAAAAAATTTCAACTGGAATTTTAGCCATTTTGTTACGTGAAATTGTAAACATGTGGACATGGATTTTGAAAATTCTAGAGAGAATTTTAAAAGCTTCAACAGAATTTCAACAATTTTGAGAGGGATTTGAAAAGTTTCAATGGGAATGGGAAGAATTGGGACAAAAATTGGAAAATTTTTAAGGGACTTTGAAAAAATTTCAACTGGAATTTTAGCCATTTTGTTACGTGAAATTGTAAACATGTGGACATGGATTTTGAAAATTCTAGAGAGAATTTTAAAAGCTTCAACAGAATTTCAACAATTTTGAGAGGGATTTGAAAAGTTTCAATGGGAATGGGAAGAATTGGGACAAAAATTGGAAAATTTTTAAGGGACTTTGAAAAAATTTCAACTGGAATTTTAGCCATTTTTTGACGTGAAATTGTAAACATGTGGACATGGATTTTGAAAATTCTAGAGAGAATTTTAAAAGCTTCAACAGAATTTCAACAATTTTGAGAGGGATTTGAAAAGTTTCAATGGGAATGGGAGGAATTGGGACAAAAATTAGAAAATTTTTAAGGGACTTTGAAAAAATTTCAACTGGAATTTTAGCCATTTTTTGACGTGAAATTGTAAACATGTGGACATGGATTTTGAAAATTCTAGAGAGAATTTTAAAAGCTTCAACAGAATTTCAACAATTTTGAGAGGGATTTGAAAAGTTTCAATGGGAATGGGAAGAATTGGGACAAAAATTGGAAAATTTTTAAGGGACTTTGAAAAAATTTCAACTGGAATTTTAGCCATTTTTTGACGTGAAATTGTAAACATGTGGCCATGGATTTTGAAAATTCTAGAGAGAATTTTAAAAGCTTCAAGAGAATTTCAACAATTTTGAGAGGGATTTGAAAAGTTTCAATGGGAATGGGAAGAATTGGGACAAAAATTGGAAAATTTTTAAGGGACTTTGAAAAAATTTCAACTGGAATTTTAGCCATTTTTTGACGTGAAATTGTAAACATGTGGACATGGATTTTGAAAATTCTAGAGAGAATTTTAAAAGCTTCAACAGAATTTCAACAATTTTGAGAGGGATTTGAAAAGTTTCAATGGGAATGGGAAGAATTGGGACAAAAATTGGAAAATTTTTAAGGGACTTTGAAAAAATTTCAACTGGAATTTTAGCCATTTTTTGACGTGAAATTGTAAACCTGTGGCCATGGATTTTGAAAATTCTAGAGAGAATTTTAAAAGCTTCAACAGAATTTCAACAATTTTGAGAGGGATTTGAAAAGTTTCAATGGGAATGGGAAGAATTGGGACAAAAATTGGAAAATTTTTCAGGGACTTTGAAAAAATTTCAACTGGAATTTTAGCCATTTTTTTATGTGAAATTGTAAACATGTGGACATGGATTTTGAAAATTCTAGAGAGAATTTTAAAAGCTTCAAGAGAATTTCAACAATTTTGAGAGGGATTTGAAAAGTTTCAATGGGAATGGGAAGAATTGGGACAAAAATTGGAAAATTTTTAAGGGACTTTGAAAATATTTCAACTGGAATTTTAGCCATTTTTTGACGTGAAATTGTAAACATGTGGACATGGATTTTGAAAATTCTAGAGAGAATTTTAAAAGCTTCAACAGAATTTCAACACTTTTGAGAGGGATTTGAAAAGTTTCAATGGGAATGGGAAGAATTGGGACAAAAATTGGAAAATTTTTAAGGGACTTTGAAAAAATTTCAACTGGAATTTTAGCAATTTTTTTATGTGAAATTGTAAACATGTGGACATGGATTTTGAAAATTCTAGAGAGAATTTTAAAAGCTTCAAGAGAATTTCAACAATTTTGAGAGGGATTTGAAAAGTTTCCATGGGAATGGGAAGAATTGGGACAAAAATTGGAAATTTTTCAGGGACTTTGAAAAAATTTCAACTGGAATTTTAGCCATTTTGTTACGTGAAATTGTAAACATGTGGACATGGATTTTGAAAATTCTAGAGAGAATTTTAAAAGCTTCAACAGAATTTCAACAATTTTGAGAGGGATTTGAAAAGTTTCAGTGGGAATGGGAAGAATTGGGACAAAAATTGGAAAATTTTTAAGGGACTTTGAAAAAATTTCAACTGGAATTTTAGCCATTTTTTGACGTGAAATTGTAACATGTTGAAGTGGATTTTGAAAATTCTAGAGAGAATTTTAAAAGCTTCAAGAGAATTTCAACAATTTTGAGAGGGATTTGAAAAGTTTCAATGGGAATGGGAAGAATTGGGACAAAAATTGGAAAATTTTTAAGGGACTTTGAAAAAATTTCAACTGGAATTTTAGCAATTTTTTACGTGAAATTGTAAACATGTGGACATGGATTTTGAAAATTCTAGAGAGAATTTTAAAAGCTTCAACAGAATTTCAACAATTTTGAGAGGGATTTGAAAAAGTTTCAATGGGAATGGGAAGAATTGGGACAAAAATTGGAAAATTTTTAAGGGACTTTGAAAAAATTTCAACTGGAATTTTAGCCATTTTTTGACGTGAAATTGTAAACATGTGGCCATGGATTTTGAAAATTCTAGAGAGAATTTTAAAAGCTTCAACAGAATTTCAACGATTTGGAGAGGGATTTGAAAAGTTTCAATGGGAATGGAAGAATTGGGACAAAAATTGGAAAATTTTTCAGGGACTTTGAAAAAATTTCAACTGGAATTTTAGCCATTTTGTTACGTGAAATTGTAAACATGTGGACATGGATTTTGAAAATTCTAGAGAGAATTTTAAAAGCTTCAACAGAATTTCAACAATTTTGAGAGGGATTTGAAAAGTTTCAGTGGGAATGGGAAGAATTGGGACAAAAATCGGAAAATTTTAAGGGACTTTGAAAAAATTTCAACTGGAATTTTAGCAATTTTTGACGTGAAATTGTAAACATGTTGAAGTGGATTTTGAAAATTCTAGAGAGAATTTTAAAAGCTTCAAGAGAATTTCAACAATTTTGAGAGGGATTTGAAAAGTTTCAATGGGAATGGGAAGAATTGGGACAAAAATTGGAAAATTTTTAAGGGACTTTGAAAAAATTTCAACTGGAATTTTAGCCATTTTGTTACGTGAAATTGTAAACATGTGGACATGGATTTTGAAAATTCTAGAGAGAATTTTAAAAGCTTCAACAGAATTTCAACAATTTTGAGAGGGATTTGAAAAGTTTCAGTAGGAATGGGAAGAATTGGGACAAAAATTGGAAAATTTTTAAGGACTTTGAAAAATTTCAACTGGAATTTTAGCAATTTTTTGACGTGAAATTGTAAACATGTTGAAGTGGATTTTGAAAATTCTAGAGAGAATTTTAAAAGCTTCAAGAGAATTTCAACAATTTTGAGAGGGATTTGAAAAGTTTCAATGGGAATGGGAAGAATTGGGACAAAAATTGGAAAATTTTTCAGGGACTTTGAAAAAATTTCAACTGGAATTTTAGCCATTTTTTGACGTGAAATTGTAAACATGTGGACATGGATTTTGAAAATTCTAGAGAGAATTTTAAAAGCTTCAAGAGAATTTCAACATTTTGAGAGGGATTTGAAAAGTTTCAATGGGAATGGGAAGAATTGGGACAAAAATTGGAAAATTTTTAAGGGACTTTGAAAAAATTTCAACTGGAATTTTAGCCATTTTTTGACGTGAAATTGTAAACATGTGGACATGGATTTTGAAAATTCTAGAGAGAATTTTAAAAGCTTCAAGAGAATTTCAACAATTTTGAGAGGGATTTGAAAAGTTTCAATGGGAATGGGAAGAATTGGAACAAAAATTGGAAAATTTTGAAGGGACTTTGAAAAAATTTCAACTGGAATTTTAGCCATTTTTTTATGTGAAATTGTAAACATGTGGACATGGATTTTGAAAATTCTAGAGAGAATTTTAAAAGCTTCAACAGAATTTCAACAATTTTGAGAGAGATTTGAAAAGTTTCAATGGGAATGGGAAGAATTGGGACAAAAATTGGAAAATTTTTCAGGGACTTTGAAAAAATTTCAACTGGAATTTTAGCCATTTTGTTACGTGAAATTGTAAACATGTGGACATGGATTTTGAAAATTCTAGAGAGAATTTTAAAAGCTTCAACAGAATTTCAACAATTTTGAGAGGGATTTGAAAAGTTTCAATGGGAATGGGAAGAATTGGGACAAAAATTGGAAAATTTTTAAGGGACTTTGAAAACATTTCAACTGGAATTTTAGCCATTTTTTGACGTGAAATTGTAAACATGTGGACATGGATTTTGAAAATTCTAGAGAGAATTTTAAAAGCTTCAAGAGAATTTCAACAATTTTGAGAGGGATTTGAAAAGTTTCAATGGGAATGGGAAGAATTGGGACAAAAATTGGAAAATTTTTAAGGGACTTTGAAAAAATTTCAACTGGAAATTTTAGCCATTTTGTTACGTGAAATTGTAAACATGTGGCCATGGATTTTGAAAATTCTAGAGAGTATTTTAAAAGCTTCAACAAAATTTCAACAATTTTGAGAGGGATTTGAAAAGTTTCAATGGGGAATGGGAAGAATTGGGACAAAAATTGGAAAATTTTTAAGGGACTTTGTAAAAATTTCAACTGGAATTTTAGCAATTTTTTTATGTGAAATTGTAAACATGTGGACATGGATTTTGAAAATTCTAGAGAGAATTTTAAAAGCTTCAACAGAATTTCAACAATTTTGAGAGGGATTTGAAAAGTTTCAATGGGAATGGGAAGAATTGGGACAAAAATTGGAAAATTTTTAAGGGACTTTGAAAAAATTTCAACTGAATTTTAGCCATTTTGTTACGTGAAATTGTAAACATGTGGACATGGATTTTGAAAATTCTAGAGAGAATTTTAAAAGCTTCAACAGAATTTCAACAATTTTGAGAGGGATTTGAAAAGTTTCAATGGGAATGGGAAGAATTGGGACAAAAATTGGAAAATTTTTAAGGGACTTTGAAAAAATTTCAACTGGAATTTTAGCCATTTTTTGACGTGAAATTGTAAACATGTGGCCATGGATTTTGAAATTCTAGAGAGAATTTTAAAAGCTTCAAGAGAATTTCAACAATTTTGAGAGGGATTTGAAAAGTTTCAATGGGAATGGGAAGAATTGGGACAAAAATTGGAAAATTTTTAAGGGACTTTGAAAAAATTTCAACTGGAATTTTAGCCATTTTTTGACGTGAAATTGTAAACGTGGACATGGATTTGAAAATTCTAGATAGAATTTTAAAAGCTTCAACAGAATTTCAACAATTTTGAGAGGGATTTGAAAAGTTTCAATGGGAATGGGAAGAATTGGGACAAAAATTGGAAAATTTTTAAGGGACTTTGAAAAAATTTCAACTGGAATTTTAGCCATTTTTTGACGTGAAATTGTAAACCTGTGGCCATGGATTTTGAAAATTCTAGAGAGAATTTTAAAAGCTTCAACAGAATTTCAACAATTTTGAGAGGGATTTGAAAAGTTTCAATGGGAATGGGAAGAATTGGGACAAAAATTGGAAAATTTTTAAGGGACTTTGAAAAAATTTCAACTGGAATTTTAGCCATTTTTTTATGTGAAATTGTAAACATGTGGACATGGATTTTGAAAATTCTAGAGAGAATTTTAAAAGCTTCAAGAGAATTTCAACAATTTTGAGAGGGATTTGAAAAGTTTCAATGGGAATGGGAAGAATTGGGACAAAAAATTGGAAAATTTTTAAGGGACTTTGAAAATATTTCAACTGGAATTTTAGCCATTTTTTGACGTGAAATTGTAAACATGTGGACATGGATTTTGAAAATTCTAGAGAGAATTTTAAAAGCTTCAACAGAATTTCAACAATTTTGAGAGGGATTTGAAAAGTTTCAATGGGAATGGAAGAATTGGGACAAAAATTGGAAAATTTTTAAGGGACTTTGAAAAAATTTCAACTGGAATTTTAGCCATTTTTTTATGTGAAATTGTAAACATGTGGACATGGATTTTGAAAATTCTAGAGAGAATTTTAAAAGCTTCAAGAGAATTTCAACAATTTTGAGAGGGATTTGAAAAGTTTCAATGGGAATGGGAAGAATTGGGACAAAAATTGGAAAATTTTTCAGGGACTTTGAAAAAATTTCAACTGGAATTTTAGCCATTTTGTTACGTGAAATTGTAAACATGTGGCCATGGATTTTGAAAATTCTAGAGAGAATTTTAAAAGCTTCAACAGAATTTCAACAATTTTGAGAGGGATTTGAAAAATTTCAATGGGAATGGGAAGAATTGGGACAAAAATGGAAATTTTTAAGGGACTTTGAAAAAATTTCAACTGGAATTTTAGCAATTTTTTGACGTGAAATTGTAAACGTGGACATGGATTTGAAATTCTAGATAGAATTTTAAAAGCTTCAACAGAATTTCAACAATTTTGAGAGGGATTTGAAAAGTTTCAATGGGAATGGGAAGAATTGGGACAAAAATTGGAAAATTTTTAGGGACTGAAAAAATTTCAACTGGAATTTTAGCATTTTTTTTACGTGAAATTGTAAACATGTGGACATGGATTTTGAAAATTCTAGAGAGAATTTTAAAAGCTTCAAGAGAATTTCAACAATTTTGAGAGGGATTTGAAAAGTTTCAATGGGAATGGGAAGAATTGGGACAAAAATTGGAAAATTTTTAAGGGACTTTGAAAAAATTTCAACTGGAATTTTAGCCATTTTTGACGTGAAATTGTAAACATGTGGACATGGATTTTGAAAATTCTAGAGAGAATTTTAAAAGCTTCAACAGATTTCAACAATTTTGAGAGGGATTTGGAAAAGTTTCAATGGGAATGGAAGAATTGGGACAAAATTGGAAAATTTTTAAGGGACTTTGAAAAAATTTCAACTGGATTTTAGCCATTTTTTGACGTGAAATTGTAAACATGTGGACATGGATTTTGAAAATTCTAGAGAGAATTTTAAAAGCTTCAAGAGAATTTCAACAATTTTGAGAGGGGATTTGAAAAGTTTCAATGGAATGGGAAGAATTGGGACAAAAATTGGAAAATTTTTAAGGGACTTTGAAAAAATTTCAACTGGAATTTAGCCATTTTGTTACGTGAAATTGTAAACATGTGGACATGGATTTTGAAAATTCTAGAGAGAATTTTAAAAGCTTCAACAGAATTTCAACAATTTTGAGAGGGATTTGAAAAGTTTCAATGGGAATGGGAAGAAATTGGGACAAAAATTGGAAAATTTTTCAGGGACTTTGAAAAAATTTCAACTGGAATTTTAGCCATTTTTTTGACGTGAAATGTAAACATGTGGACATGGATTTTGAAAATTCTAGAGAGAATTTTAAAAGCTTCAACAGAATTTCAACAATTTTGAGAGGGATTTGAAAAGTTTCAATGGGAATGGGAAGAATTGGGACAAAAATTGGAAAATTTTTAAGGGACTTTGAAAAAATTTCAACTGGAATTTTAGCCATTTTGTTACGTGAAATTGTAAACATGTGGACATGGATTTTGAAAATTCTAGAGAGAATTTTAAAAGCTTCAACAGAATTTCAACAATTTTGAGAGGGATTTGAAAAGTTTCAATGGGAATGGGAAGAATTGGGACAAAAATTGGAAAATTTTTCAGGGACTTTGAAAAAATTTCAACTGGAATTTTAGCCATTTTTTGACGTGAAATTGTAAACATGTGGACATGGATTTTGAAAATTCTAGAGAGAATTTTAAAAGCTTCAAGAGAATTTCAACAATTTTGAGAGGGATTTGAAAAGTTTCAATGGGAATGGGAAGAATTGGGACAAAAATTGGAAAATTTTTAAGGGACTTTGAAAAAATTTCAACTGGAATTTTAGCCATTTTGTTACGTGAAATTGTAAACATGTGGCCATGGATTTTGAAAATTCTAGAGAGTATTTTAAAAGCTTCAACAAAATTTCAACAATTTTGAGAGGGATTTGAAAAGTTTCAATGGGAATGGGAAGAATTGGGACAAAAATTGGAAAATTTTTAAGGGACTTTGTAAAAATTTCAACTGGAATTTTAGCAATTTTTTTATGTGAAATTGTAAACATGTGGACATGGATTTTGAAAATTCTAGAGAGAATTTTAAAAGCTTCAACAGAATTTCAACAATTTTGAGAGGGATTTGAAAAGTTTCAATGGGAATGGGAAGAATTGGGACAAAAATTGGAAAATTTTTAAGGGACTTTGAAAAAATTTCAACTGGAATTTTAGCCATTTTTTGACGTGAAATTGTAAACATGTGGACATGGATTTTGAAAATTCTAGAGAGAATTTTAAAAGCTTCAACAGAATTTCAACAATTTTGAGAGGGATTTGAAAAGTTTCAATGGGAATGGGAAGAATTGGGACAAAAATTGGAAAATTTTTAAGGGACTTTGAAAAAATTTCAACTGGAATTTTAGCCATTTTTTGACGTGAAATTGTAAACATGTGGCCATGGATTTTGAAAATTCTAGAGAGAATTTTAAAAGCTTCAAGAGAATTTCAACAATTTTGAGAGGGATTTGAAAAGTTTCAATGGGAATGGGAAGAATTGGGACAAAAATTGGAAAATTTTTAAGGGACTTTGAAAAAATTTCAACTGGAATTTTAGCCATTTTTTGACGTGAAATTGTAAACGTGGACATGGATTTGAAAATTCTAGATAGAATTTTAAAAGCTTCAACAGAATTTCAACAATTTTGAGAGGGATTTGAAAAGTTTCAATGGGAATGGGAAGAATTGGGACAAAAATTGGAAAATTTTTAAGGGACTTTGAAAAAATTTCAACTGGAATTTTAGCCATTTTTTGACGTGAAATTGTAAACCTGTGGCCATGGATTTTGAAAATTCTAGAGAGAATTTTAAAAGCTTCAACAGAATTTCAACAATTTTGAGAGGGATTTGAAAAGTTTCAATGGGAATGGGAAGAATTGGGACAAAAATTGGAAAATTTTTAAGGGACTTTGAAAAAATTTCAACTGGAATTTTAGCCATTTTTTTATGTGAAATTGTAAACATGTGGACATGGATTTTGAAAATTCTAGAGAGAATTTTAAAAGCTTCAACAGAATTTCAACAATTTTGAGAGGGATTTGAAAAGTTTCAATGGGAATGGGAAGAATTGGGACAAAAATTGGAAAATTTTTAAGGGACTTTGAAAATATTTCAACTGGAATTTTAGCCATTTTTTGACGTGAAATTGTAAACATGTGGACATGGATTTTGAAAATTCTAGAGAGAATTTTAAAAGCTTCAACAGAATTTCAACAATTTTGAGAGGGATTTGAAAAGTTTCAATGGGAATGGGAAGAATTGGGACAAAAATTGGAAAATTTTTAAGGGACTTTGAAAAAATTTCAACTGGAATTTTAGCCATTTTTTTATGTGAAATTGTAAACATGTGGACATGGATTTTGAAAATTCTAGAGAGAATTTTAAAAGCTTCAAGAGAATTTCAACAATTTTGAGAGGGATTTGAAAAGTTTCAATGGGAATGGGAAGAATTGGGACAAAAATTGGAAAATTTTTCAGGGACTTTGAAAAAATTTCAACTGGAATTTTAGCCATTTTGTTACGTGAAATTGTAAACATGTGGCCATGGATTTTGAAAATTCTAGAGAGAATTTTAAAAGCTTCAACAGAATTTCAACAATTTTGAGAGGGATTTGAAAAATTTCAATGGGAATGGGAAGAATTGGGACAAAAATTGGAAAATTTTTAAGGGACTTTGAAAAAATTTCAACTGGAATTTTAGCAATTTTTTGACGTGAAATTGTAAACGTGGACATGGATTTGAAAATTCTAGATAGAATTTTAAAAGCTTCAACAGAATTTCAACAATTTTGAGAGGGATTTGAAAAGTTTCAATGGGAATGGGAAGAATTGGGACAAAAATTGGAAAATTTTTAAGGGACTGAAAAAATTTCAACTGGAATTTTAGCATTTTTTTTACGTGAAATTGTAAACATGTGGACATGGATTTTGAAAATTCTAGAGAGAATTTTAAAAGCTTCAAGAGAATTTCAACAATTTTGAGAGGGATTTGAAAAGTTTCAATGGGAATGGGAAGAATTGGGACAAAAATTGGAAAATTTTTAAGGGACTTTGAAAAAATTTCAACTGGAATTTTAGCCATTTTTTGACGTGAAATTGTAAACATGTGGACATGGATTTTGAAAATTCTAGAGAGAATTTTAAAAGCTTCAACAGAATTTCAACAATTTTGAGAGGGATTTGAAAAGTTTCAATGGGAATGGGAAGAATTGGGACAAAAATTGGAAAATTTTTAAGGGACTTTGAAAAAATTTCAACTGGAATTTTAGCCATTTTTTGACGTGAAATTGTAAACATGTGGACATGGATTTTGAAAATTCTAGAGAGAATTTTAAAAGCTTCAAGAGAATTTCAACAATTTTGAGAGGGATTTGAAAAGTTTCAATGGGAATGGGAAGAATTGGGACAAAAATTGGAAAATTTTTAAGGGACTTTGAAAAAATTTCAACTGGAATTTTAGCCATTTTGTTACGTGAAATTGTAAACATGTGGACATGGATTTTGAAAATTCTAGAGAGAATTTTAAAAGCTTCAACAGAATTTCAACAATTTTGAGAGGGATTTGAAAAGTTTCAATGGGAATGGGAAGAATTGGGACAAAAATTGGAAAATTTTTCAGGGACTTTGAAAAAATTTCAACTGGAATTTTAGCCATTTTTTGACGTGAAATTGTAAACATGTGGACATGGATTTTGAAAATTCTAGAGAGAATTTTAAAAGCTTCAACAGAATTTCAACAATTTTGAGAGGGATTTGAAAAGTTTCAATGGGAATGGGAAGAATTGGGACAAAAATTGGAAAATTTTTAAGGGACTTTGAAAAAATTTCAACTGGAATTTTAGCCATTTTGTTACGTGAAATTGTAAACATGTGGACATGGATTTTGAAAATTCTAGAGAGAATTTTAAAAGCTTCAACAGAATTTCAACAATTTTGAGAGGGATTTGAAAAGTTTCAATGGGAATGGGAAGAATTGGGACAAAAATTGGAAAATTTTTCAGGGACTTTGAAAAAATTTCAACTGGAATTTTAGCCATTTTTTGACGTGAAATTGTAAACATGTGGACATGGATTTTGAAAATTCTAGAGAGAATTTTAAAAGCTTCAAGAGAATTTCAACAATTTTGAGAGGGATTTGAAAAGTTTCAATGGGAATGGGAAGAATTGGGACAAAAATTGGAAAATTTTTAAGGGACTTTGAAAAAATTTCAACTGGAATTTTAGCCATTTTGTTACGTGAAATTGTAAACATGTGGCCATGGATTTTGAAAATTCTAGAGAGTATTTTAAAAGCTTCAACAAAATTTCAACAATTTTGAGAGGGATTTGAAAAGTTTCAATGGGAATGGGAAGAATTGGGACAAAAATTGGAAAATTTTTAAGGGACTTTGTAAAAATTTCAACTGGAATTTTAGCAATTTTTTTATGTGAAATTGTAAACATGTGGACATGGATTTTGAAAATTCTAGAGAGAATTTTAAAAGCTTCAACAGAATTTCAACAATTTTGAGAGGGATTTGAAAAGTTTCAATGGGAATGGGAAGAATTGGGACAAAAATTGGAAAATTTTTAAGGGACTTTGAAAAAATTTCAACTGGAATTTTAGCCATTTTTTGACGTGAAATTGTAAACATGTGGACATGGATTTTGAAAATTCTAGAGAGAATTTTAAAAGCTTCAACAGAATTTCAACAATTTTGAGAGGGATTTGAAAAGTTTCAATGGGAATGGGAAGAATTGGGACAAAAATTGGAAAATTTTTAAGGGACTTTGAAAAAATTTCAACTGGAATTTTAGCCATTTTTTGACGTGAAATTGTAAACATGTGGCCATGGATTTTGAAAATTCTAGAGAGAATTTTAAAAGCTTCAAGAGAATTTCAACAATTTTGAGAGGGATTTGAAAAGTTTCAATGGGAATGGGAAGAATTGGGACAAAAATTGGAAAATTTTTAAGGGACTTTGAAAAAATTTCAACTGGAATTTTAGCCATTTTTTGACGTGAAATTGTAAACGTGGACATGGATTTGAAAATTCTAGATAGAATTTTAAAAGCTTCAACAGAATTTCAACAATTTTGAGAGGGATTTGAAAAGTTTCAATGGGAATGGGAAGAATTGGGACAAAAATTGGAAAATTTTTAAGGGACTTTGAAAAAATTTCAACTGGAATTTTAGCCATTTTTTGACGTGAAATTGTAAACCTGTGGCCATGGATTTTGAAAATTCTAGAGAGAATTTTAAAAGCTTCAACAGAATTTCAACAATTTTGAGAGGGATTTGAAAAGTTTCAATGGGAATGGGAAGAATTGGGACAAAAATTGGAAAATTTTTAAGGGACTTTGAAAAAATTTCAACTGGAATTTTAGCCATTTTTTTATGTGAAATTGTAAACATGTGGACATGGATTTTGAAAATTCTAGAGAGAATTTTAAAAGCTTCAAGAGAATTTCAACAATTTTGAGAGGGATTTGAAAAGTTTCAATGGGAATGGGAAGAATTGGGACAAAAATTGGAAAATTTTTAAGGGACTTTGAAAATATTTCAACTGGAATTTTAGCCATTTTTTGACGTGAAATTGTAAACATGTGGACATGGATTTTGAAAATTCTAGAGAGAATTTTAAAAGCTTCAACAGAATTTCAACAATTTTGAGAGGGATTTGAAAAGTTTCAATGGGAATGGGAAGAATTGGGACAAAAATTGGAAAATTTTTAAGGGACTTTGAAAAAATTTCAACTGGAATTTTAGCCATTTTTTTATGTGAAATTGTAAACATGTGGACATGGATTTTGAAAATTCTAGAGAGAATTTTAAAAGCTTCAAGAGAATTTCAACAATTTTGAGAGGGATTTGAAAAGTTTCAATGGGAATGGGAAGAATTGGGACAAAAATTGGAAAATTTTTCAGGGACTTTGAAAAAATTTCAACTGGAATTTTAGCCATTTTGTTACGTGAAATTGTAAACATGTGGCCATGGATTTTGAAAATTCTAGAGAGAATTTTAAAAGCTTCAACAGAATTTCAACAATTTTGAGAGGGATTTGAAAAATTTCAATGGGAATGGGAAGAATTGGGACAAAAATTGGAAAATTTTTAAGGGACTTTGAAAAAATTTCAACTGGAATTTTAGCAATTTTTTGACGTGAAATTGTAAACGTGGACATGGATTTGAAAATTCTAGATAGAATTTTAAAAGCTTCAACAGAATTTCAACAATTTTGAGAGGGATTTGAAAAGTTTCAATGGGAATGGGAAGAATTGGGACAAAAATTGGAAAATTTTTAAGGGACTGAAAAAATTTCAACTGGAATTTTAGCATTTTTTTTACGTGAAATTGTAAACATGTGGACATGGATTTTGAAAATTCTAGAGAGAATTTTAAAAGCTTCAAGAGAATTTCAACAATTTTGAGAGGGATTTGAAAAGTTTCAATGGGAATGGGAAGAATTGGGACAAAAATTGGAAAATTTTTAAGGGACTTTGAAAAAATTTCAACTGGAATTTTAGCCATTTTTTGACGTGAAATTGTAAACATGTGGACATGGATTTTGAAAATTCTAGAGAGAATTTTAAAAGCTTCAACAGAATTTCAACAATTTTGAGAGGGATTTGAAAAGTTTCAATGGGAATGGGAAGAATTGGGACAAAAATTGGAAAATTTTTAAGGGACTTTGAAAAAATTTCAACTGGAATTTTAGCCATTTTTTGACGTGAAATTGTAAACATGTGGACATGGATTTTGAAAATTCTAGAGAGAATTTTAAAAGCTTCAAGAGAATTTCAACAATTTTGAGAGGGATTTGAAAAGTTTCAATGGGAATGGGAAGAATTGGGACAAAAATTGGAAAATTTTTAAGGGACTTTGAAAAAATTTCAACTGGAATTTTAGCCATTTTGTTACGTGAAATTGTAAACATGTGGACATGGATTTTGAAAATTCTAGAGAGAATTTTAAAAGCTTCAACAGAATTTCAACAATTTTGAGAGGGATTTGAAAAGTTTCAATGGGAATGGGAAGAATTGGGACAAAAATTGGAAAATTTTTCAGGGACTTTGAAAAAATTTCAACTGGAATTTTAGCCATTTTTTGACGTGAAATTGTAAACATGTGGACATGGATTTTGAAAATTCTAGAGAGAATTTTAAAAGCTTCAACAGAATTTCAACAATTTTGAGAGGGATTTGAAAAGTTTCAATGGGAATGGGAAGAATTGGGACAAAAATTGGAAAATTTTTAAGGGACTTTGAAAAAATTTCAACTGGAATTTTAGCCATTTTGTTACGTGAAATTGTAAACATGTGGACATGGATTTTGAAAATTCTAGAGAGAATTTTAAAAGCTTCAACAGAATTTCAACAATTTTGAGAGGGATTTGAAAAGTTTCAATGGGAATGGGAAGAATTGGGACAAAAATTGGAAAATTTTTCAGGGACTTTGAAAAAATTTCAACTGGAATTTTAGCCATTTTTTGACGTGAAATTGTAAACATGTGGACATGGATTTTGAAAATTCTAGAGAGAATTTTAAAAGCTTCAAGAGAATTTCAACAATTTTGAGAGGGATTTGAAAAGTTTCAATGGGAATGGGAGGAATTGGGACAAAAATTAGAAAATTTTGAAGGGACTTTGAAAAAATTTCAACTGGAATTTTAGCCATTTTTTGACGTGAAATTGTAAACATGTGGACATGGATTTTGAAAATTCTAGAGAGAATTTTAAAAGCTTCAACAGAATTTCAACAATTTTGAGAGGGATTTGAAAAGTTTCAATGGGAATGGGAAGAATTGGGACAAAAATTGGAAAATTTTTAAGGGACTTTGAAAAAATTTCAACTGGAATTTTAGCCATTTTTTGACGTGAAATTGTAAACATGTGGACATGGATTTTGAAAATTCTAGAGAGAATTTTAAAAGCTTCAAGAGAATTTCAACAATTTTGAGAGGGATTTGAAAAGTTTCAATGGGAATGGGAAGAATTGGGACAAAAATTGGAAAATTTTTAAGGGACTTTGAAAAAATTTCAACTGGAATTTTAGCCATTTTTTGACGTGAAATTGTAAACATGTGGACATGGATTTTGAAAATTCTAGAGAGAATTTTAAAAGCTTCAACAGAATTTCAACAATTTTGAGAGGGATTTGAAAAGTTTCAATGGGAATGGGAAGAATTGGGACAAAAATTGGAAAATTTTTAAGGGACTTTGAAAAAATTTCAACTGGAATTTTAGCAATTTTTTTATGTGAAATTGTAAACATGTGGACATGGATTTTGAAAATTCTAGAGAGAATTTTAAAAGCTTCAAGAGAATTTCAACAATTTTGAGAGGGATTTGAAAAGTTTCAATGGGAATGGGAAGAATTGGGACAAAAATTGGAAAATTTTTAAGGGACTTTGAAAAAATTTCAACTGGAATTTTAGCCATTTTTTGACGTGAAATTGTAAACGTGGACATGGATTTTGAAAATTCTAGAGAGAATTTTAAAAGCTTCAAGAGAATTTCAACAATTTTGAGAGGGATTTGAAAAGTTTCAATGGGAATGGGAAGAATTGGGACAAAAATTGGAAAATTTTTAAGGGACTGAAAAAATTTCAACTGGAATTTTAGCATTTTTTTTACGTGAAATTGTAAACATGTGGCCATGGATTTTGAAAATTCTAGAGAGAATTTTAAAAGCTTCAACAGAATTTCAACACTTTTGAGAGGGATTTGAAAAGTTTCAATGGGAATGGGAAGAATTGGGACAAAAATTGGAAAATTTTTAAGGGACTTTGAAAAAATTTCAACTGGAATTTTAGCAATTTTTTTACGTGAAATTGTAAACATGTGGCCATGGATTTTGAAAATTCTAGAGAGAATTTTAAAAGCTTCAAGAGAATTTCAACAATTTTGAGAGGGATTTGAAAAGTTTCAATGGGAATGGGAAGAATTGGGACAAAAATTGGAAAATTTTTAAGGGACTTTGAAAAAATTTCAACTGGAATTTTAGCCATTTTTTGACGTGAAATTGTAAACATGTGGACATGGATTTTGAAAATTCTAGAGAGAATTTTAAAAGCTTCAAGAGAATTTCAACAATTTTGAGAGGGATTTGAAAAGTTTCAATGGGAATGGGAAGAATTGGGACAAAAATTGGAAAATTTTTAAGGGACTTCGAAAAAATTTCAACTGGAATTTTAGCCATTTTTTGACGTGAAATTGTAAACATGTGGACATGGATTTTGAAAATTCTAGAGAGAATTTTAAAAGCTTCAAGAGAATTTCAACAATTTTGAGAGGGATTTGAAAAGTTTCAATGGGAATGGGAAGAATTGGGACAAAAATTGGAAAATTTTTCAGGGACTTTGAAAAAATTTCAACTGGAATTTTAGCCATTTTGTTACGTGAAATTGTAAACATGTGGACATGGATTTTGAAAATTCTAGAGAGAATTTTAAAAGCTTCAAGAGAATTTCAACAATTTTGAGAGGGATTTGAAAAGTTTCAATGGGAATGGGAAGAATTGGAACAAAAATTGGAAAATTTTTAAGGGACTTTGAAAAAATTTCAACTGGAATTTTAGCCATTTTTTGACGTGAAATTGTAAACGTGGACATGGATTTTGAAAATTCTAGAGAGAATTTTAAAAGCTTCAAGAGAATTTCAACAATTTTGAGAGGGATTTGAAAAGTTTCAGTGGGAATGGGAAGAATTGGGACAAAAATTGGAAAATTTTTAAGGGACTTTGAAAAAATTTCAACTGGAATTTTAGCCATTTTTTGACGTGAAATTGTAAACATGTGGACATGGATTTTGAAAATTCTAGAGAGAATTTTAAAAGCTTCAAGAGAATTTCAACAATTTTGAGAGGGATTTGAAAAGTTTCAATGGGAATGGGAAGAATTGGAACAACAATTGGAAAATTTTGAAGGGACTTGAAAAAATTTCAACTGGCATTTTAGCCATTTTTTTACGTCAAATTGTAAACATGTGGCCATGGATTTTGAAAATTCTAGAGAGAATTTTAAAAGCTTCAAGAGAATTTCAACAATTTTGAGAGGGATTTGAAAAGTTTCAGTGGGAATGGGAAGAATTGGGACAAAAATTGGAAAATTTTTCAGGGACTTTGAAAAAATTTCAACTGGAATTTTAGCCATTTTTTTATGTGAAATTGTAAACATGTGGACATGGATTTTGAAAATTCTAGAGAGAATTTTAAAAGCTTCAACAGAATTTCAACAATTTTGAGAGGGATTTGAAAAGTTTCAATGGGAATGGGAAGAATTGGAACAAAAATTGGAAAATTTTTAAGGGACTTTGAAAAAATTTCAACTGGAATTTTAGCCATTTTTTGACGTGAAATTGTAAACATGTGGACATGGATTTTGAAAATTCTAGAGAGAATTTTAAAAGCTTCAACAGAATTTCAACAATTTTGAGAGGGATTTGAAAAGTTTCAATGGGAATGGGAAGAATTGGGACAAAAATTGGAAAATTTTTAAGGGACTTTGAAAAAATTTCAACTGGAATTTTAGCCATTTTTTGACGTGAAATTGTAAACATGTGGACATGGATTTTGAAAATTCTAGAGAGAATTTTAAAAGCTTCAAGAGAATTTCAACAATTTTGAGAGGGATTTGAAAAGTTTCAATGGGAATGGGAAGAATTGGGACAAAAATTGGAAAATTTTTAAGGGACTTTGAAAAAATTTCAACTGGAATTTTAGCCATTTTGTTACGTGAAATTGTAAACATGTGGACATGGATTTTGAAAATTCTAGAGAGAATTTTAAAAGCTTCAACAGAATTTCAACAATTTTGAGAGGGATTTGAAAAGTTTCAATGGGAATGGGAAGAATTGGGACAAAAATTGGAAAATTTTTCAGGGACTTTGAAAAAATTTCAACTGGAATTTTAGCCATTTTTTGACGTGAAATTGTAAACATGTGGACATGGATTTTGAAAATTCTAGAGAGAATTTTAAAAGCTTCAACAGAATTTCAACAATTTTGAGAGGGATTTGAAAAGTTTCAATGGGAATGGGAAGAATTGGGACAAAAATTGGAAAATTTTTAAGGGACTTTGAAAAAATTTCAACTGGAATTTTAGCCATTTTGTTACGTGAAATTGTAAACATGTGGACATGGATTTTGAAAATTCTAGAGAGAATTTTAAAAGCTTCAACAGAATTTCAACAATTTTGAGAGGGATTTGAAAAGTTTCAATGGGAATGGGAAGAATTGGGACAAAAATTGGAAAATTTTTCAGGGACTTTGAAAAAATTTCAACTGGAATTTTAGCCATTTTTTGACGTGAAATTGTAAACATGTGGACATGGATTTTGAAAATTCTAGAGAGAATTTTAAAAGCTTCAAGAGAATTTCAACAATTTTGAGAGGGATTTGAAAAGTTTCAATGGGAATGGGAGGAATTGGGACAAAAATTAGAAAATTTTGAAGGGACTTTGAAAAAATTTCAACTGGAATTTTAGCCATTTTTTGACGTGAAATTGTAAACATGTGGACATGGATTTTGAAAATTCTAGAGAGAATTTTAAAAGCTTCAACAGAATTTCAACAATTTTGAGAGGGATTTGAAAAGTTTCAATGGGAATGGGAAGAATTGGGACAAAAATTGGAAAATTTTTAAGGGACTTTGAAAAAATTTCAACTGGAATTTTAGCCATTTTTTGACGTGAAATTGTAAACATGTGGACATGGATTTTGAAAATTCTAGAGAGAATTTTAAAAGCTTCAAGAGAATTTCAACAATTTTGAGAGGGATTTGAAAAGTTTCAATGGGAATGGGAAGAATTGGGACAAAAATTGGAAAATTTTTAAGGGACTTTGAAAAAATTTCAACTGGAATTTTAGCCATTTTTTGACGTGAAATTGTAAACATGTGGACATGGATTTTGAAAATTCTAGAGAGAATTTTAAAAGCTTCAACAGAATTTCAACAATTTTGAGAGGGATTTGAAAAGTTTCAATGGGAATGGGAAGAATTGGGACAAAAATTGGAAAATTTTTAAGGGACTTTGAAAAAATTTCAACTGGAATTTTAGCAATTTTTTTATGTGAAATTGTAAACATGTGGACATGGATTTTGAAAATTCTAGAGAGAATTTTAAAAGCTTCAAGAGAATTTCAACAATTTTGAGAGGGATTTGAAAAGTTTCAATGGGAATGGGAAGAATTGGGACAAAAATTGGAAAATTTTTAAGGGACTTTGAAAAAATTTCAACTGGAATTTTAGCCATTTTTTGACGTGAAATTGTAAACGTGGACATGGATTTTGAAAATTCTAGAGAGAATTTTAAAAGCTTCAAGAGAATTTCAACAATTTTGAGAGGGATTTGAAAAGTTTCAATGGGAATGGGAAGAATTGGGACAAAAATTGGAAAATTTTTAAGGGACTGAAAAAATTTCAACTGGAATTTTAGCATTTTTTTTACGTGAAATTGTAAACATGTGGCCATGGATTTTGAAAATTCTAGAGAGAATTTTAAAAGCTTCAACAGAATTTCAACACTTTTGAGAGGGATTTGAAAAGTTTCAATGGGAATGGGAAGAATTGGGACAAAAATTGGAAAATTTTTAAGGGACTTTGAAAAAATTTCAACTGGAATTTTAGCAATTTTTTTACGTGAAATTGTAAACATGTGGCCATGGATTTTGAAAATTCTAGAGAGAATTTTAAAAGCTTCAAGAGAATTTCAACAATTTTGAGAGGGATTTGAAAAGTTTCAATGGGAATGGGAAGAATTGGGACAAAAATTGGAAAATTTTTAAGGGACTTTGAAAAAATTTCAACTGGAATTTTAGCCATTTTGTTACGTGAAATTGTAAACATGTGGCCATGGATTTTGAAAATTCTAGAGAGAATTTTAAAAGCTTCAAGAGAATTTCAACAATTTTGAGAGGGATTTGAAAAGTTTCAATGGGAATGGGAAGAATTGGGACAAAAATTGGAAAATTTTTAAGGGACTTCGAAAAAATTTCAACTGGAATTTTAGCCATTTTTTGACGTGAAATTGTAAACATGTGGACATGGATTTTGAAAATTCTAGAGAGAATTTTAAAAGCTTCAAGAGAATTTCAACAATTTTGAGAGGGATTTGAAAAGTTTCAATGGGAATGGGAAGAATTGGGACAAAAATTGGAAAATTTTTCAGGGACTTTGAAAAAATTTCAACTGGAATTTTAGCCATTTTGTTACGTGAAATTGTAAACATGTGGACATGGATTTTGAAAATTCTAGAGAGAATTTTAAAAGCTTCAAGAGAATTTCAACAATTTTGAGAGGGATTTGAAAAGTTTCAATGGGAATGGGAAGAATTGGAACAAAAATTGGAAAATTTTTAAGGGACTTTGAAAAAATTTCAACTGGAATTTTAGCCATTTTTTGACGTGAAATTGTAAACGTGGACATGGATTTTGAAAATTCTAGAGAGAATTTTAAAAGCTTCAAGAGAATTTCAACAATTTTGAGAGGGATTTGAAAAGTTTCAGTGGGAATGGGAAGAATTGGGACAAAAATTGGAAAATTTTTAAGGGACTTTGAAAAAATTTCAACTGGAATTTTAGCCATTTTTTGACGTGAAATTGTAAACATGTGGACATGGATTTTGAAAATTCTAGAGAGAATTTTAAAAGCTTCAAGAGAATTTCAACAATTTTGAGAGGGATTTGAAAAGTTTCAATGGGAATGGGAAGAATTGGAACAACAATTGGAAAATTTTGAAGGGACTTGAAAAAATTTCAACTGGCATTTTAGCCATTTTTTTACGTCAAATTGTAAACATGTGGCCATGGATTTTGAAAATTCTAGAGAGAATTTTAAAAGCTTCAAGAGAATTTCAACAATTTTGAGAGGGATTTGAAAAGTTTCAGTGGGAATGGGAAGAATTGGGACAAAAATTGGAAAATTTTTCAGGGACTTTGAAAAAATTTCAACTGGAATTTTAGCCATTTTTTTATGTGAAATTGTAAACATGTGGACATGGATTTTGAAAATTCTAGAGAGAATTTTAAAAGCTTCAACAGAATTTCAACAATTTTGAGAGGGATTTGAAAAGTTTCAATGGGAATGGGAAGAATTGGAACAAAAATTGGAAAATTTTTAAGGGACTTTGAAAAAATTTCAACTGGAATTTTAGCCATTTTTTTACGTGAAATTGTAAACATGTGGACATGGATTTTGAAAATTCTAGAGAGAATTTTAAAAGCTTCAACAGAATTTCAACAATTTGGAGAGGGATTTGAAAAGTTTCAATGGGAATGGGAAGAATTGGGACAAAAATTGGAAAATTTTTAAGGGACTTTGAAAAAATTTCAACTGGAATTTTAGCCATTTTTTGACGTGAAATTGTAAACATGTGGACATGGATTTTGAAAATTCTAGAGAGAATTTTAAAAGCTTCAACAGAATTTCAACAATTTTGAGATGGATTTGAAAAGTTTCAATGGGAATGGGAAGAATTGGGACAAAAATTGGAAAATTTTTAAGGGACTTTGTAAAAATTTCAACTGGAATTTTAGCCATTTTTTGACGTGAAATTGTAAACATGTGGACATGGATTTTGAAAATTCTAGAGAGAATTTTAAAAGCTTCAACAGAATTTCAACAATTTTGAGAGGGATTTGAAAAGTTTCAATGGGAATGGGAAGAATTGGGACAAAAATTGGAAAATTTTTCAGGGACTTTGAAAAAATTTCAACTGGAATTTTAGCCATTTTTTGACGTGAAATTGTAAACATGTGGACATGGATTTTGAAAATTCTAGAGAGAATTTTAAAAGCTTCAAGAGAATTTCAACAATTTGGAGAGGGATTTGAAAAGTTTCAATGGGAATGGGAAGAATTGGGACAAAAATTGGAAAATTTTTAAGGGACTTTGAAAAAATTTCAACTGGAATTTTAGCAATTTTTTGACGTGAAATTGTAAACATGTGGACATGGATTTTGAAAATTCTAGAGAGAATTTTAAAAGCTTCAACAGAATTTCAACAATTTTGAGAGGGATTTGAAAAGTTTCAGTGGGAATGGGAAGAATTGGGACAAAAATTGGAAAATTTTTAAGGGACTTTGAAAAAATTTCAACTGGAATTTTAGCAATTTTTTGACGTGAAATTGTAAACATGTTGAAGTGGATTTTGAAAATTCTAGAGAGAATTTTAAAAGCTTCAACAGAATTTCAACAATTTTGGGAGGGATTTGAAAAGTTTCAATGGGAATGGGAAGAATTGGGACAAAAATTGGAAAATTTTTCAGGGACTTTGAAAAAATTTCAACTGGAATTTTAGCCATTTTTTGACGTGAAATTGTAAACATGTGGACATGGATTTTGAAAATTCTAGAGAGAATTTTAAAAGCTTCAAGAGAATTTCAACAATTTTGAGAGGGATTTGAAAAGTTTCAATGGGAATGGGAAGAATTGGAACAAAAATTGGAAAATTTTGAAGGGACTTTGAAAAAATTTCAACTGGAATTTTAGCCATTTTTTGACGTGAAATTGTAAACATGTGGACATGGATTTTGAAAATTCTAGAGAGAATTTTAAAAGCTTCAACAGAATTTCAACAATTTTGGGAGGGATTTGAAAAGTTTCAATGGGAATGGGAAGAATTGGGACAAAAATTGGAAAATTTTTCAGGGACTTTGAAAAAATTTCAACTGGAATTTTAGCCATTTTGTTACGTGAAATTGTAAACATGTGGACATGGATTTTGAAAATTCTAGAGAGAATTTTAAAAGCTTCAACAGAATTTCAACAATTTTGAGAGGGATTTGAAAAGTTTCAATGGGAATGGGAAGAATTGGGACAAAAATTGGAAAATTTTTAAGGGACTTTGAAAAAATTTCAACTGGAATTTTAGCAATTTTTTTATGTGAAATTGTAAACATGTCGACATGGATTTTGAAAATTCTAGAGAGAATTTTAAAAGCTTCAACAGAATTTCAACAATTTTGAGAGGGATTTGAAAAGTTTCAATGGGAATGGGAAGAATTGGGACAAAAATTGGAAAATTTTTCAGGGACTTTGAAAAAATTTCAACTGGAATTTTAGCCATTTTGTTACGTGAAATTGTAAACATGTGGCCATGGATTTTGAAAATTCTAGAGAGAATTTTAAAAGCTTCAACAGAATTTCAACAATTTTGAGAGGGATTTGAAAAGTTTCAATGGGAATGGGAAGAATTGGGACAAAAATTGGAAAATTTTTCAGGGACTTTGAAAAAATTTCAACTGGAATTTTAGCCATTTTTTGACGTGAAATTGTAAACATGTGGACATGGATTTTGAAAATTCTAGAGAGAATTTTAAAAGCTTCAAGAGAATTTCAACAATTTTGAGAGGGATTTGAAAAGTTTCAATGGGAATGGGAAGAATTGGGACAAAAATTGGAAAATTTTTCAGGGACTTTGAAAAAATTTCAACTGGAATTTTAGCAATTTTTTTATGTGAAATTGTAAACATGTGGACATAGATTTTGAAAATTCTAGAGAGAATTTTAAAAGCTTCAAGAGAATTTCAACAATTTGGAGAGGGATTTGAAAAGTTTCAATGGGAATGGGAAGAATTGGGACAAAAATTCGAAAATTTTTAAGGGACTTTGAAAAAATTTCAACTGGAATTTTAGCAATTTTGTTACGTGAAATTGTAAACATGTGGACATGGATTTTGAAAATTCTAGAGAGAATTTTAAAAGCTTCAAGAGAATTTCAACAATTTTGAGAGGGATTTGAAAAGTTTCAGTGGGAATGGGAAGAATTGGGACAAAAATTGGAAAATTTTTCAGGGACTTTGAAAAAATTTCAACTGGAATTTTAGCAATTTTTTGACGTGAAATTGTAAACATGTTGAAGTGGATTTTGAAAATTCTAGAGAGAATTTTAAAAGCTTCAAGAGAATTTCAACAATTTTGAGAGGGATTTGAAAAGTTTCAATGGGAATGGGAAGAATTGGGACAAAAATTGGAAAATTTTTAAGGGACTTTGAAAAAATTTCAACTGGAATTTCAGCCATTTTTTGACGTGAAATTGTAAACATGTGGACATGGATTTTGAAAATTCTAGAGAGAATTTTAAAAGCTTCAAGAGAATTTCAACAATTTTGAGAGGGATTTGAAAAGTTTCAATGGGAATGGGAAGAATTGGAACAAAAATTGGAAAATTTTTCAGGGACTTTGAAAAAATTTCAACTGGAATTTTAGCCATTTTTTGACGTGAAATTGTAAACATGTGGACATGGATTTTGAAAATTCTAGAGAGAATTTTAAAAGCTTCAACAGAATTTCAACAATTTTGAGAGAGATTTGAAAAGTTTCAATGGGAATGGGAAGAATTGGGACAAAAATTGGAAAATTTTTCAGGGACTTTGAAAAAATTTCAACTGGAATTTTAGCCATTTTGTTACGTGAAATTGTAAACATGTGGACATGGATTTTGAAAATTCTAGAGAGAATTTTAAAAGCTTCAACAGAATTTCAACAATTTTGAGAGGGATTTGAAAAGTTTCAGTGGGAATGGGAAGAATTGGGACAAAAATTGGAAAATTTTTAAGGGACTTTGAAAAAATTTCAACTGGAATTTTAGCCATTTTTTGACGTGAAATTGTAAACATGTTGAAGTGGATTTTGAAAATTCTAGAGAGAATTTTAAAAGCTTCAAGAGAATTTCAACAATTTTGAGAGGGATTTGAAAAGTTTCAATGGGAATGGGAAGAATTGGAACAAAAATTGGAAAATTTTTCAGGGACTTTGAAAAAATTTGAACTGGAATTTTAGCCATTTTGTTACGTGAAATTGTAAACATGTGGACATGGATTTTGAAAATTCTAGAGAGAATTTTAAAAGCTTCAAGAGAATTTCAACAATTTTGAGATGGATTTGAAAAGTTTCAATGGGAATGGGAAGAATTGGGACAAAAATTGGAAAATTTTTAAGGGACTTTGAAAAAATTTCAACTGGAATTTTAGCCATTTTTTGACGTGAAATTGTAAACATGTGGACATGGATTTTGAAAATTCTAGAGAGAATTTTAAAAGCTTCAACAGAATTTCAACAATTTTGGGAGGGATTTGAAAAGTTTCCATGGGAATGGGAAGAATTGGGACAAAAATTGGAAAATTTTTCAGGGACTTTGAAAAAATTTCAACTGGAATTTTAGCCATTTTGTTACGTGAAATTGTAAACATGTGGACATGGATTTTGAAAATTCTAGAGAGAATTTTAAAAGCTTCAAGAGAATTTCAACAATTTTGAGAGGGATTTGAAAAGTTTCAATGGGAATGGGAAGAATTGGGACAAAAATTGGAAAATTTTTCAGGGACTTTGAAAAAATTTCAACTGGAATTTTAGCCATTTTGTTACGTGAAATTGTAAACATGTGGCCATGGATTTTGAAAATTCTAGAGAGAATTTTAAAAGCTTCAACAGAATTTCAACAATTTTGAGAGGGATTTGAAAAGTTTCAATGGGAATGGGAAGAATTGGGACAAAAATTGGAAAATTTTTCAGGGACTTTGAAAAAATTTCAACTGGAATTTTAGCAATTTTTTGACGTGAAATTGTAAACATGTTGAAGTGGATTTTGAAAATTCTAGAGAGAATTTTAAAAGCTTCAAGAGAATTTCAACAATTTTGAGAGGGATTTGAAAAGTTTCAATGGGAATGGGAAGAATTGGGACAAAAATTGGAAAATTTTTCAGGGACTTTGAAAAAATTTCAACTGGAATTTTAGCAATTTTTTTATGTGAAATTGTAAACATGTGGACATAGATTTTGAAAATTCTAGAGAGAATTTTAAAAGCTTCAAGAGAATTTCAACAATTTGGAGAGGGATTTGAAAAGTTTCAATGGGAATGGGAAGAATTGGGACAAAAATTCGAAAATTTTTAAGGGACTTTGAAAAAATTTCAACTGGAATTTTAGCAATTTTGTTACGTGAAATTGTAAACATGTGGACATGGATTTTGAAAATTCTAGAGAGAATTTTAAAAGCTTCAACAGAATTTCAACAATTTTGAGAGGGATTTGAAAAGTTTCAGTGGGAATGGGAAGAATTGGGACAAAAATTGGAAAATTTTTAAGGGACTTTGAAAAAATTTCAACTGGAATTTTAGCAATTTTTTGACGTGAAATTGTAAACATGTTGAAGTGGATTTTGAAAATTCTAGAGAGAATTTTAAAAGCTTCAAGAGAATTTCAACAATTTTGAGAGGGATTTGAAAAGTTTCAATGGGAATGGGAAGAATTGGAACAAAAATTGGAAAATTTTTCAGGGACTTTGAAAAAATTTCAACTGGAATTTTAGCCATTTTGTTACGTGAAATTGTAAACATGTGGACATGGATTTTGAAAATTCTAGAGAGAATTTTAAAAGCTTCAAGAGAATTTCAACAATTTTGAGAGGGATTTGAAAAGTTTCAATGGGAATGGGAAGAATTGGGACAAAAATTGGAAAATTTTTCAGGGACTTTGAAAAAATTTCAACTGGAATTTCAGCCATTTTTTGACGTGAAATTGTAAACATGTGGACATGGATTTTGAAAATTCTAGAGAGAATTTTAAAAGCTTCAACAGAATTTCAACAATTTTGAGAGGGATTTGAAAAGTTTCAATGGGAATGGGAAGAATTGGGACAAAAATTGGAAAATTTTTAAGGGACTTTGAAAAAATTTCAACTGGAATTTTAGCCATTTTGTTACGTGAAATTGTAAACATGTGGACATGGATTTTGAAAATTCTAGAGAGAATTTTAAAAGCTTCAACAGAATTTCAACAATTTTGAGAGGGATTTGAAAAGTTTCAATGGGAATGGGAAGAATTGGGACAAAAATTGGAAAATTTTTAAGGGACTTTGAAAAAATTTCAACTGGAATTTTAGCCATTTTTTGACGTGAAATTGTAAACATGTGGCCATGGATTTTGAAAATTCTAGAGAGAATTTTAAAAGCTTCAACAGAATTTCAACAATTTTGAGAGGGATTTGAAAAGTTTCAATGGGAATGGGAAGAATTGGGACAAAAATTGGAAAATTTTTAAGGGACTTTGAAAAAATTTCAACTGGAATTTTAGCCATTTTGTTACGTGAAATTGTAAACATGTGGACATGGATTTTGAAAATTCTAGAGAGAATTTTAAAAGCTTCAACAGAATTTCAACAATTTTGAGAGGGATTTGAAAAGTTTCAATGGGAATGGGAAGAATTGGAACAAAAATTGGAAAATTTTTAAGGGACTTTGAAAAAATTTCAACTGGAATTTTAGCCATTTTTTGACGTGAAATTGTAAACATGTGGACATGGATTTTGAAAATTCTAGAGAGAATTTTAAAAGCTTCAAGAGAATTTCAACAATTTTGAGAGGGATTTGAAAAGTTTCAATGGGAATGGGAAGAATTGGGACAAAAATTGGAAAATTTTTAAGGGACTTTGAAAAAATTTCAACTGGAATTTTAGCAATTTTTTTACGTGAAATTGTAAACATGTGGACATGGATTTTGAAAATTCTAGAGAGAATTTTAAAAGCTTCAACAGAATTTCAACAATTTTGAGAGGGATTTGAAAAGTTTCAATGGGAATGGGAAGAATTGGGACAAAAATTGGAAAATTTTTAAGGGACTTTGAAAAAATTTCAACTGGAATTTTAGCCATTTTTTTATGTGAAATTGTAAACATGTAGACCTGGATTTTGAAAATTCTAGAGAGAATTTTAAAAGCTTCAACAGAATTTCAACAATTTTGAGAGGGATTTGAAAAGTTTCAATGGGAATGGGAAGAATTGGGACAAAAATTGGAAAATTTTTCAGGGACTTTGAAAAAATTTCAACTGGAATTTTAGCCATTTTTTGACGTGAAATTGTAAACATGTGGACATGGATTTTGAAAATTCTAGAGAGAATTTTAAAAGCTTCAAGAGAATTTCAACAATTTTGAGAGGGATTTGAAAAGTTTCAATGGGAATGGGAAGAATTGGGACAAAAATTGGAAAATTTTTCAGGGACTTTGAAAAAATTTCAACTGGAATTTTAGCCATTTTGTTACGTGAAATTGTAAACATGTGGACATGGATTTTGAAAATTCTAGAGAGAATTTTAAAAGCTTCAACAGAATTTCAACAATTTTGAGAGGGATTTGAAAAGTTTCAATGGGAATGGGAAGAATTGGGACAAAAATTGGAAAAATTTTCAGGGACTTTGAAAAAATTTCAACTGGAATTTTAGCCATTTTTTGACGTGAAATTGTAAACATGTGGACATGGATTTTGAAAATTCTAGAGAGAATTTTAAAAGCTTCAACAGAATTTCAACAATTTTGAGAGGGATTTGAAAAGTTTCCATGGGAATGGGAAGAATTGGGACAAAAATTGGAAAATTTTTAAGGGACTTTGAAAAAATTTCAACTGGAATTTTAGCAATTTTTTTACGTGAAATTGTAAACATGTGGACATGGATTTTGAAAATTCTAGAGAGAATTTTAAAAGCTTCAACAGAATTTCAACAATTTTGAGAGGGATTTGAAAAGTTTCAATGGGAATGGGAAGAATTGGGACAAAAATTGGAAAATTTTTAAGGGACTTTGAAAAAATTTCAACTGGAATTTTAGCAATTTTGTTACGTGAAATTGTAAACATGTGGACATGGATTTTGAAAATTCTAGAGAGAATTTTAAAAGCTTCAACAGAATTTCAACAATTTTGAGAGGGATTTGAAAAGTTTCAGTGGGAATGGGAAGAATTGGGACAAAAATTGGAAAATTTTTAAGGGACTTTGAAAAAATTTCAACTGGAATTTTAGCAATTTTTTGACGTGAAATTGTAAACATGTTGAAGTGGATTTTGAAAATTCTAGAGAGAATTTTAAAAGCTTCAAGAGAATTTCAACAATTTTGAGAGGGATTTGAAAAGTTTCAATGGGAATGGGAAGAATTGGGACAAAAATTGGAAAATTTTTAAGGGACTTTGAAAAAATTTCAACTGGAATTTTAGCCATTTTTTGACGTGAAATTGTAAACATGTGGACCTGGATTTTGAAAATTCTAGAGAGAATTTTAAAAGCTTCAACAGAATTTCTACAATTTTGAGAGGGATTTGAAAAGTTTCCATGGGAATTGGAAGAATTGGGACAAAAATTGGAAAATTTTTAAGGGACTGAAAAAATTTCAACTGGAATGTTAGCATTTTTTTTACGTCAAATTGTAAACATGTGGACATGGATTTTGAAAATTCTAGAGAGAATTTTAAAAGCTTCAAGAGAATTTCAACAATTTTGAGAGGGATTTGAAAAGTTTCAATGGGAATGGGAAGAATTGGGACAAAAATTGGAAAATTTTTAAGGGACTTTGAAAAAATTTCAACTGGAATTTTAGCAATTTTTTGACGTGAAATTGTAAACATGTGGCCATGGATTTTGAAAATTCTAGAGAGAATTTTAAAAGCTTCAAGAGAATTTCAACAATTTTGAGAGGGATTTGAAAAGTTTCAATGGGAATGGGAAGAATTGGGACAAAAATTGGAAAGTTTTTCAGGGACTTTGAAAAAATTTCAACTGGAATTTTAGCCATTTTGTTACGTGAAATTGTAAACATGTGGCCATGGATTTTGAAAATTCTAGAGAGAATTTTAAAAGCTTCAACAGAATTTCAACAATTTTGAGAGGGATTTGAAAAGTTTCAATGGGAATGGGAAGAATTGGGACAAAAATTGGAAAATTTTTCAGGGACTTTGAAAAAATTTCAACTGGAATTTTAGCCATTTTTTGACGTGAAATTGTAAACATGTGGACATGGATTTTGAAAATTCTAGAGAGAATTTTAAAAGCTTCAAGAGAATTTCAACAATTTTGAGAGGGATTTGAAAAGTTTCCATGGGAATGGGAAGAATTGGGACAAAAATTGGAAAATTTTTCAGGGACTTTGAAAAAATTTCAACTGGAATTTTAGCAATTTTTTTATGTGAAATTGTAAACATGTGGACATAGATTTTGAAAATTCTAGAGAGAATTTTAAAAGCTTCAAGAGAATTTCAACAATTTGGAGAGGGATTTGAAAAGTTTCAATGGGAATGGGAAGAATTGGGACAAAAATTCGAAAATTTTTAAGGGACTTTGAAAAAATTTCAACTGGAATTTTAGCCATTTTGTTACGTGAAATTGTAAACATGTGGACATGGATTTTGAAAATTCTAGAGAGAATTTTAAAAGCTTCAACAGAATTTCAACAATTTTGAGAGGGATTTGAAAAGTTTCAGTGGGAATGGGAAGAATTGGGACAAAAATTGGAAAATTTTTAAGGGACTTTGAAAAAATTTCAACTGGAATTTTAGCAATTTTTTGACGTGAAATTGTAAACATGTTGAAGTGGATTTTGAAAATTCTAGAGAGAATTTTAAAAGCTTCAAGAGAATTTCAACAATTTTGAGAGGGATTTGAAAAGTTTCAATGGGAATGGGAAGAATTGGAACAAAAATTGGAAAATTTTTCAGGGACTTTGAAAAAATTTCAACTGGAATTTTAGCCATTTTGTTACGTGAAATTGTAAACATGTGGACATGGATTTTGAAAATTCTAGAGAGAATTTTAAAAGCTTCAAGAGAATTTCAACAATTTTGAGAGGGATTTGAAAAGTTTCAATGGGAATGGGAAGAATTGGGACAAAAATTGGAAAATTTTTAAGGGACTTTGAAAAAATTTCAACTGGAATTTCAGCCATTTTTTGACGTGAAATTGTAAACATGTGGACATGGATTTTGAAAATTCTAGAGAGAATTTTAAAAGCTTCAAGAGAATTTCAACAATTTTGAGAGGGATTTGAAAAGTTTCAATGGGAATGGGAAGAATTGGAACAAAAATTGGAAAATTTTTCAGGGACTTTGAAAAAATTTCAACTGGAATTTTAGCCATTTTTTGACGTGAAATTGTAAACATGTGGACATGGATTTTGAAAATTCTAGAGAGAATTTTAAAAGCTTCAACAGAATTTCAACAATTTTGAGAGAGATTTGAAAAGTTTCAATGGGAATGGGAAGAATTGGGACAAAAATTGGAAAATTTTTCAGGGACTTTGAAAAAATTTCAACTGGAATTTTAGCCATTTTTTGACGTGAAATTGTAAACATGTTGCCATGGTTTTTGAAAATTCTAGAGAGAATTTTAAAAGCTTCAAGAGAATTTCAACAATTTTGAGAGGGATTTGAAAAGTTTCAATGGGAATGGGAAGAATTGGGACAAAAATTGGAAAATTTTTAAGGGACTTTGAAAAAATTTCAACTGGAATTTTAGCCATTTTGTTACGTGAAATTGTGAACATGTGGACATGGATTTTGAAAATTCTAGAGAGAATTTTAAAAGCTTCAACAGAATTTCAACAATTTTGAGAGGGATTTGAAAAGTTTCAATGGGAATGGGAAGAATTGGGACAAAAATTGGAAAATTTTTAAGGGACTTTGAAAAAATTTCAACTGGAATTTTAGCCATTTTTTGACGTGAAATTGTGAACATGTGGACATGGATTTTGAAAATTCTAGAGAGAATTTTAAAAGCTTCAACAGAATTTCAACAATTTTGAGAGGGATTTGAAAAGTTTCAATGGGAATGGGAAGAATTGGGACAAAAATTGGAAAATTTTTAAGGGACTTTGAAAAAATTTCAACTGGAATTTTAGCAATTTTTTGACGTGAAATTGTAAACATGTGGACATGGATTTTGAAAATTCTAGAGAGAATTTTAAAAGCTTCAAGAGAATTTCAACAATTTTGAGAGGGATTTGAAAAGTTTCAATGGGAATGGGAAGAATTGGGACAAAAATTGGAAAATTTTTAAGGGACTTTGAAAAAATTTCAACTGGAATTTTAGCCATTTTTTGACGTGAAATTACAAACATGTGGACATGGATTTTGAAAATTCTAGAGAGAATTTTAAAAGCTTCAACAGAATTTCAACAATTTTGAGAGGGATTTGAAAAGTTTCAATGGGAATGGGAAGAATTGGAACAAAAATTGGAAAATTTTTAAGGAACTTTGAAAAAATTTCAACTGGAATTTTAGCCATTTTTTGACGTGAAATTGTAAACATGTGGACATGGATTTTGAAAATTCTAGAGAGAATTTTAAAAGCTTCAAGAGAATTTCAACAATTTTGAGAGGGATTTGAAAAGTTTCAATGGGAATGGGAAGAATTGGGACAAAAATTGGAAAATTTTTAAGGGACTTTGAAAAAATTTCAACTGGAATTTTAGCAATTTTTTGACGTGAAATTGTAAACATGTGGACATGGATTTTGAAAATTCTAGAGAGAATTTTAAAAGCTTCAACAGAATTTCAACAATTTTGAGAGGGATTTGAAAAGTTTCAATGGGAATGGGAAGAATTGGGACAAAAATTGGAAAATTTTTAAGGGACTTTGAAAAAATTTCAACTGGAATTTTAGCCATTTTTTTATGTGAAATTGTAAACATGTGGACCTGGATTTTGAAAATTCTAGAGAGAATTTTAAAAGCTTCAACAGAATTTCAACAATTTTGAGAGGGATTTGAAAAGTTTCAATGGGAATGGGAAGAATTGGGACAAAAATTGGAAAATTTTTAAGGGACTTTGAAAAAATTTCAACTGGAATTTTAGCCATTTTTTGACGTGAAATTGTAAACATGTGGACATGGATTTTGAAAATTCTAGAGAGAATTTTAAAAGCTTCAACAGAATTTCAACAATTTTGAGAGGGATTTGAAAAGTTTCAATGGGAATGGGAAGAATTGGGACAAAAATTGGAAAATTTTTCAGGGACTTTGAAAAAATTTCAACTGGAATTTTAGCCATTTTGTTACGTGAAATTGTAAACATGTGGACATGGATTTTGAAAATTCTAGAGAGAATTTTAAAAGCTTTAAGAGAATTTCAACAATTTTGAGAGGGATTTGAAAAGTTTCAATGGGAATGGGAAGAATTGGGACAAAAATTGGAAAATTTTTAAGGGACTTTGAAAAAATTTCAACTGGAATTTTAGCCATTTTTTGACGTGAAATTGTAAACATGTGGACATGGATTTTGAAAATTCTAGAGAGAATTTTAAAAGCTTCAACAGAATTTCAACAATTTTGAGAGGGATTTGAAAAGTTTCCATGGGAATGGGAAGAATTGGGACAAAAATTGGAAAATTTTTAAGGGACTTTGAAAAAATTTCAACTGGAATTTTAGCAATTTTTTTACGTGAAATTGTAAACATGTGGACATGGATTTTGAAAATTCTAGAGAGAATTTTAAAAGCTTCAAGAGAATTTCAACAATTTTGAGAGGGATTTGAAAAGTTTCAATGGGAATGGGAAGAATTGGGACAAAAATTGGAAAATTTTTAAGGGACTTTGAAAAAATTTCAACTGGAATTTTAGCAATTTTTTTATGTGAAATTGTAAACATGTGGACATGGATTTTGAAAATTCTAGAGAGAATTTTAAAAGCTTCAACAGAATTTCAACAATTTTGAGAGGGATTTGAAAAGTTTCAATGGGAATGGGAAGAATTGGGACAAAAATTGGAAAATTTTTAAGGGACTTTGAAAAAATTTCAACTGGAATTTTAGCCATTTTTTGACGTGAAATTGTAAACATGTGGACATGGATTTTGAAAATTCTAGAGAGAATTTTAAAAGCTTCAACAGAATTTCAACAATTTTGAGAGGGATTTGAAAAGTTTCCATGGGAATGGGAAGAATTGGGACAAAAATTGGAAAATTTTTAAGGGACTTTGAAAAAATTTCAACTGGAATTTTAGCAATTTTTTAATGTGAAATTGTAAACATGTGGACATGGATTTTGAAAATTCTAGAGAGAATTTTAAAAGCTTCAACAGAATTTCAACAATTTTGAGAGGGATTTGAAAAGTTTCAATGGGAATGGGAAGAATTGGGACAAAAATTGGAAAATTTTTAAGGGACTTTGAAAAAATTTCAACTGGAATTTTAGCAATTTTTTTATGTGAAATTGTAAACATGTGGACATGGATTTTGAAAATTCTAGAGAGAATTTTAAAAGCTTCAACAGAATTTCAACAATTTTGAGAGGGATTTGAAAAGTTTCAATGGGAATGGGAAGAATTGGAACAAAAATTGGAAAATTTTTAAGGGACTTTGAAAAAATTTCAACTGGAATTTTAGCCATTTTTTGACGTGAAATTGTAAACATGTGGACATGGATTTTGAAAATTCTAGAGAGAATTTTAAAAGCTTCAAGAGAATTTCAACAATTTTGAGAGGGATTTGAAAAGTTTCAATGGGAATGGGAAGAATTGGGACAAAAATTGGAAAATTTTTAAGGGACTTTGAAAAAATTTCAACTGGAATTTTAGCCATTTTTTGACGTGAAATTGTAAACATGTGGACCTGGATTTTGAAAATTCTAGAGAGAATTTTAAAAGCTTCAACAGAATTTCTACAATTTTGAGAGGGATTTGAAAAGTTTCCATGGGAATGGGAAGAATTGGGACAAAAATTGGAAAATTTTTCAGGGACTTTGAAAAAATTTCAACTGGAATTTTAGCAATTTTTTTATGTGAAATTGTAAACATGTGGACATGGATTTTGAAAATTCTAGAGAGAATTTTAAAAGCTTCAACAGAATTTCTACAATTTTGAGAGGGATTTGAAAAGTTTCAATGGGAATTGGAAGAATTGGGACAAAAATTGGAAAATTTTTAAGGGACTGAAAAAATTTCAACTGGAATGTTAGCATTTTTTTTACGTCAAATTGTAAACCTGTGGACATGGATTTTGAAAATTCTAGAGAGAATTTTAAAAGCTTCAACAGAATTTCAACAATTTTGAGAGGGATTTGAAAAGTTTCAATGGGAATGGGAAGAATTGGGACAAAAATTGGAAAATTTTTAAGGGACTTTGAAAAAATTTCAACTGGAATTTTAGCAATTTTTTGACGTGAAATTGTAAACATGTGGCCATGGATTTTGAAAATTCTAGAGAGAATTTTAAAAGCTTCAAGAGAATTTCAACAATTTTGAGAGGGATTTGAAAAGTTTCAATGGGAATGGGAAGAATTGGGACAGAAATTGGAAAATTTTTAAGGGACTTTGAAAAAATTTCAACTGGAATTTTAGCAATTTTTTAATGTGAAATTGTAAACATGTGGACATGGATTTTGAAAATTCTAGAGAGAATTTTAAAAGCTTCAAGAGAATTTCAACAATTTTGAGAGGGATTTGAAAAGTTTCAATGGGAATGGGAAGAATTGGGACAAAAATTGGAAAATTTTTAAGGGACTTTGAAAAAATTTCAACTGGAATTTTAGCCATTTTTTGACGTGAAATTGTAAACATGTGGACATGGATTTTGAAAATTCTAGAGAGAATTTTAAAAGCTTCAACAGAATTTCAACAATTTTGAGAGGGATTTGAAAAGTTTCAATGGGAATGGGAAGAATTGGGACAAAAATTGGAAAATTTTTAAGGGACTTTGAAAAAATTTCAACTGGAATTTTAGCAATTTTTTTATGTGAAATTGTAAACATGTGGACATGGATTTTGAAAATTCTAGAGAGAATTTTAAAAGCTTCAAGAGAATTTCAACAATTTTGAGAGGGATTTGAAAAGTTTCAATGGGAATGGGAAGAATTGGGACAAAAATTGGAAAATTTTTAAGGGACTTTGAAAAAATTTCAACTGGAATTTTAGCCATTTTTTGACGTGAAATTGTAAACATGTGGACCTGGATTTTGAAAATTCTAGAGAGAATTTTAAAAGCTTCAAGAGAATTTCAACAATTTTGAGAGGGATTTGAAAAGTTTCAATGGGAATGGGAAGAATTGGGACAAAAATTGGAAAATTTTTAAGGGACTTTGAAAAAATTTCAACTGGAATTTTAGCCATTTTTTGACGTGAAATTGTAAACATGTGGACCTGGATTTTGAAAATTCTAGAGAGAATTTTAAAAGCTTCAACAGAATTTCAACAATTTTGAGAGGGATTTGAAAAGTTTCAATGGGAATGGGAAGAATTGGGACAAAAATTGGAAAATTTTTAAGGGACTTTGAAAAAATTTCAACTGGAATTTTAGCAATTTTTTTACGTGAAATTGTAAACATGTGGACATGGATTTTGAAAATTCTAGAGAGAATTTTAAAAGCTTCAACAGAATTTCAACACTTTTGAGAGGGATTTGAAAAGTTTCAATGGGAATGGGAAGAATTGGAACAAAAATTGGAAAATTTTTAAGGGACTTTGAAAAAATTTCAACTGGAATTTTAGCAATTTTTTAATGTGAAATTGTAAACATGTGGACATGGATTTTGAAAATTCTAGAGAGAATTTTAAAAGCTTCAACAGAATTTCTACAATTTTGAGAGGGATTTGAAAAGTTTCCATGGGAATGGGAAGAATTGGGACAAAAATTGGAAAATTTTTCAGGGACTTTGAAAAAATTTCAACTGGAATTTTAGCAATTTTTTTATGTGAAATTGTAAACATGTGGACATGGATTTTGAAAATTCTAGAGAGAATTTTAAAAGCTTCAAGAGAATTTCTACAATTTTGAGAGGGATTTGAAAAGTTTCAATGGGAATTGGAAGAATTGGGACAAAAATTGGAAAATTTTTAAGGGACTGAAAAAATTTCAACTGGAATGTTAGCATTTTTTTTACGTCAAATTGTAAACATGTGGACATGGATTTTGAAAATTCTAGAGAGAATTTTAAAAGCTTCAAGAGAATTTCAACAATTTTGAGAGGGATTTGAAAAGTTTCAATGGGAATGGGAAGAATTGGGACAAAAATTGGAAAATTTTTAAGGGACTTTGAAAAAATTTCAACTGGAATTTTAGCCATTTTTTGACGTGAAATTGTAAACATGTGGCCATGGATTTTGAAAATTCTAGAGAGAATTTTAAAAGCTTCAAGAGAATTTCAACAATTTTGAGAGGGATTTGAAAAGTTTCAATGGGAATGGGAAGAATTGGGACAGAAATTGGAAAATTTTTAAGGGACTTTGAAAAAATTTCAACTGGAATTTTAGCAATTTTTTAATGTGAAATTGTAAACATGTGGACATGGATTTTGAAAATTCTAGAGAGAATTTTAAAAGCTTTAACAGAATTTCTACAATTTTGAGAGGGATTTGAAAAGTTTCAATGGGAATGGGAAGAATTGGGACAAAAATTGGAAAATTTTTAAGGGACTTTGAAAAAATTTCAACTGGAATTTTAGCCATTTTTTGACGTGAAATTGTAAACATGTGGACATGGATTTTGAAAATTCTAGAGAGAATTTTAAAAGCTTCAACAGAATTTCAACAATTTTGAGAGGGATTTGAAAAGTTTCAATGGGAATGGGAAGAATTGGGACAAAAATTGGAAAATTTTTAAGGGACTCTGAAAAAATTTCAACTGGAATTTTAGCAATTTTTTTATGTGAAATTGTAAACATGTGGACATGGATTTTGAAAATTCTAGAGAGAATTTTAAAAGCTTCAACAGAATTTCAACAATTTTGAGAGGGATTTGAAAAGTTTCAATGGGAATGGGAAGAATTGGGACAAAAATTGGAAAATTTTTAAGGGACTTTGAAAAAATTTCAACTGGAATTTTAGCAATTTTTTGACGTGAAATTGTAAACATGTGGACATGGATTTTGAAAATTCTAGAGAGAATTTTAAAAGCTTCAAGAGAATTTCAACAATTTTGAGAGGGATTTGAAAAGTTTCAATGGGAATGGGAAGAATTGGGACAAAAATTGGAAAATTTTTAAGGGACTTTGAAAAAATTTCAACTGGAATTTTAGCCATTTTTTGACGTGAAATTGTAAACATGTGGACCTGGATTTTGAAAATTCTAGAGAGAATTTTAAAAGCTTCAACAGAATTTCAACAATTTTGAGAGGGATTTGAAAAGTTTCAATGGGAATGGGAAGAATTGGGACAAAAATTGGAAAATTTTTAAGGGACTTTGAAAAAATTTCAACTGGAATTTTAGCAATTTTTTTACGTGAAATTGTAAACATGTGGACATGGATTTTGAAAATTCTAGAGAGAATTTTAAAAGCTTCAACAGAATTTCAACAATTTTGAGAGGGATTTGAAAAGTTTCAATGGGAATGGGAAGAATTGGAACAAAAATTGGAAAATTTTTAAGGGACTTTGAAAAAATTTCAACTGGAATTTTAGCCATTTTGTTACTGAAATTGTAAACATGTGGACATGGATTTTGAAAATTCTAGAGAGAATTTTAAAAGCTTCAACAGAATTTCTACAATTTTGAGAGGGATTTGAAAAGTTTCCATGGGAATGGGAAGAATTGGGACAAAAATTGGAAAATTTTTCAGGGACTTTGAAAAAATTTCAACTGGAATTTTAGCAATTTTTTTATGTGAAATTGTAAACATGTGGACATGGATTTTGAAAATTCTAGAGAGAATTTTAAAAGCTTCAACAGAATTTCTACAATTTTGAGAGGGATTTGAAAAGTTTCAATGGGAATTGGAAGAATTGGGACAAAAATTGGAAAATTTTTAAGGGACTGAAAAAATTTCAACTGGAATGTTAGCATTTTTTTTACGTCAAATTGTAAACATGTGGACATGGATTTTGAAAATTCTAGAGAGAATTTTAAAAGCTTCAACAGAATTTCAACAATTTTGAGAGGGATTTGAAAAGTTTCAATGGGAATGGGAAGAATTGGGACAAAAATTGGAAAATTTTTAAGGGACTTTGAAAAAATTTCAACTGGAATTTTAGCAATTTTTTGACGTGAAATTGTAAACATGTGGCCATGGATTTTGAAAATTCTAGAGAGAATTTTAAAAGCTTCAAGAGAATTTCAACAATTTTGAGAGGGATTTGAAAAGTTTCAATGGGAATGGGAAGAATTGGGACAGAAATTGGAAAATTTTTAAGGGACTTTGAAAAAATTTCAACTGGAATTTTAGCAATTTTTTAATGTGAAATTGTAAACATGTGGACATGGATTTTGAAAATTCTAGAGAGAATTTTAAAAGCTTTAACAGAATTTCTACAATTTTGAGAGGGATTTGAAAAGTTTCAATGGGAATGGGAAGAATTGGGACAAAAATTGGAAAATTTTTAAGGGACTTTGAAAAAATTTCAACTGGAATTTTAGCCATTTTTTGACGTGAAATTGTAAACATGTGGACATGGATTTTGAAAATTCTAGAGAGAATTTTAAAAGCTTCAACAGAATTTCAACAATTTTGAGAGGGATTTGAAAAGTTTCAATGGGAATGGGAAGAATTGGGACAAAAATTGGAAAATTTTTAAGGGACTCTGAAAAAATTTCAACTGGAATTTTAGCAATTTTTTTATGTGAAATTGTAAACATGTGGACATGGATTTTGAAAATTCTAGAGAGAATTTTAAAAGCTTCAACAGAATTTCAACAATTTTGAGAGGGATTTGAAAAGTTTCAATGGGAATGGGAAGAATTGGGACAAAAATTGGAAAATTTTTAAGGGACTTTGAAAAAATTTCAACTGGAATTTTAGCCATTTTGTTACGTGAAATTGTAAACATGTGGACATGGATTTTGACAATTCTAGAGAGAATTTAAAAAGCTTCAAGAGAATTTCAACAATTTTGAGAGGGATTTGAAAAGTTTCAATGGGAATGGGAAGAATTGGGACAAAAATTGGAAAATATTTAAGGGACTTTGAAAAAATTTCAACTGGAATTTTAGCCATTTTTTGACGTGAAATTGTAAACATGTGGACCTGGATTTTGAAAATTCTAGAGAGAATTTTAAAAGCTTCAACAGAATTTCAACAATTTTGAGAGGGATTTGAAAAGTTTCAATGGGAATGGGAAGAATTGGGACAAAAATTGGAAAATTTTTAAGGGACTTTGAAAAAATTTCAACTGGAATTTTAGCAATTTTTTTACGTGAAATTGTAAACATGTGGACATGGATTTTGAAAATTCTAGAGAGAATTTTAAAAGCTTCAACAGAATTTCAACAATTTTGAGAGGGATTTGAAAAGTTTCAATGG